>NC_057802.1:383235530-383327237 GCF_018294505.1 Triticum aestivum | reverse complement strand
CCGACACGACACCCCGACCCCCGACACGTCCCGAAAAGGTGTTCTTTGGCCTTCCAGAAGCCGACGGGGTCATATATTTGTGAATTATTAGTTAGGTCATATATCTTTCGATTTTGTTATGAAAAACATCATATATAATTGTGTTGATCGGGTAGTTTTAAATGTGCAGTTGTTTCATCGCTGCGAGGTTTAGTGTTCGACGACCTGGCCGTGCGTTTGACGAGCTCTGCCCCTTCGTTCGTGGGTGAGCACAAATGACATGTCCTCCTCCCCCATTAATTATTTGATCTATTCCGATGAAACTTGATAGCTAGATATATATGTGTCTTGAATTATCAGTATGCGTAACCAATATGTGTCTCCCGTTCGAAAGCGTCATAGTTATAAATATGCATGCATTTGCATATTTATAACCTTGATTCTTTCGAATTGTCCAACGCTATCCATGGACAGCCCGAGTATGTTTAGATTGGGTTCGTTTTCCCATATGCTTTGCTCCGGATCCGACGCATAAATTTCGTTAGTGCCTCCCCTGTTGTTCTCCGGGTACACATCCTCTCTGTTTATTGCAGAGACGTGTATCAGGAGAACAGCGGGGAGGTGCTGCCGAAATTTTGCGTAGGATCCGGGGCATAGCATGGGAAAATGAACCCAATCTAAACATACTCGGGTGGGATTAGGACCTATCATTACCTATTAGAGTGTAGGTTGCATGGACGTAATAAAATTGACAAAGTAGATCAACTGATGAATACATACATGGTGAATTATATATATATATATTTGTTGTGTGTCTAGTAGCTCTGAAAGTCAAGATGAGTGATCGTGCGTGGATGTACACCGGTCACACTGGTCAGAACAAATGGAGCACTGAATGGTTCACAAAAACCAAGGGGTTTGTGCGAGCCGCATTTGCAAATGGCCAGAGGAAAACCTGGTGCCCCTGTTTACGGTGCGGCTATTGGGAAAAGAGGACAGAGGCTGAAATGGGCAAACACCTGCAGAAGAGTGGTTTTACGCCCGATTATACGGTGTGGACATTTCATGGTGAGTCTGCCCAACGTGACCGAGCTGAGGTGGATCGTCGTCGCACCGACGAGCATGGTACCGGTATGGAAAACATGGTGCAAGACTTTGATGATGCTCGGGATTCGGACGAGGAGATGGAGGAATCTGCAAAGGCCTTCAATGAAATGTTGGAGTCTTCAAAACGTCCGCTCCATGAGCACACTGAGCTTTGTCAGTTGGATGCCATCTCACAAGTAATGGCTCTAAAGGCTCAGTTCAACTTGGGCAGAGAATGCTACGATGCAATGATGACAGTATTTGGACGCTTTCTACCCAAAGGCCATGTAATGCCTGCAAACCTGTACCAGTCGGACAAAATCCTCCGTGCACTGAAGATGCCCTATGATAAGATACATGCCTGTGAGAAAGGATGTGTCTTGTTTAGGCTTGACTATGCGGACTTGAACTGTTGTCCCATTTGCAAGTCTTCCAGGTATGTTGTGGTAGACAACGGTATGGGTGAGAAGACACAGACCAAAATCCCCGTTAGTGTTCTTCGGTATATGCCAATCGTACCAAGACTTCAACGTCTTTTCATGGTCGAAGAGACGGCCAGACAGATGACATGGCACAAAACGGGCAAAAGAACCGAACTAGATGCAGATGGGAATCTGATGATTGTACACACATCGGATGGTGTTGCGTGAAAAAAGTTTGATGAATTACATGGTGACAAAGCGGCAGATCCGAGGCATCCTCGAGTCGGCATCAGCACGGATGGGTTCAGTGTGTTTGGTATGACGGCAGTCCAATACAGTTGTTGGCCCGTATTTGTCTTTCCACTCAATCTCCCCCCCGGACAGATTATGAAAAGAAAGAACATTTTCCTGACGTTGATAATTCCAGGGCCCAACTATCCGGGGAAAAATATGAATGTGTACATGCAACCGCTTAAGGACGAATTGCAAGAAGCCTGGGATAATGGGTTCAAGACATACGATGCCTATAGCAAATGGAACTTCATAATGCGTGTCTGGTACATGTACTCGACGCATGACTTGCCGGCGTATGCGCTATTCGTTGGCTGGTGTGTGCATGGAAGGTTCCCGTGCCCCACATGCAAGGGAGCTCTTGAGTTTCGTTGGCTTCAGGCCGGTCGCAAGTTTTCTTGCTTCGACATGCATAGAGAGTTCCTGAATCCTCGCCATAAGTTCAGGAAAGACAAGAAGAACTTCATCAGAGGTAGAGTTGTCAAAAACTCTGCACCACATGCATTGACAGGCCAACAGACCCTGGATCAGTTAAACGCTCTCGAGCCAGATCCCGAGCGTCCAGGGTACTTCAAGGGGTATAATTCTAAGCACGCCTGGACTCACAAAACATGCTTATGGGATCTGCCTTACTTCAAAGACCTCCTTTGCCCACACAACATCGACGTGATGCACACTGAGAAGAATATCGCCGAGACACTTTTTGGTACATTGTTCGGCATAGATGGGAAGTCAAAGGATAATACTAAGGCTAGAGTCGATCTGGAGGCGCTATGTGATAGGCCGTTACAAAACATGAAAGAACCGAAAGGAAAGCAGAACTGGACGAAGCCAAAGGCATGGTTCAATCTTCGAAGGCCGGCTATGAGGGAAATTATCTTGTGGGTGAAAATGCAGTTGATGTTCCTCGATGGGTATGCAGCGAATTTACAGAGGGGAGCCAGTCTTGATAAATTGAAGATATTTGGTCTCAAGAGTCATGATTGGCACATATGGATTGAGCGGGTAATGCCGGTGATGTTGCGTGGCTTCATCCCTGAGGATGAATGGCTAGTACTGGCAGAACTCAGCTATTTCTTCCGTGTTCTTTGTGCGAAAGAACTATCGCCTGGCGTGCTAGAAGAAATGGAAGAGTTGGCGCCGGAGTTGATCTGCAAGTTAGAGAAGATCTTTCCACCGGGCTTCTTTAATCCAATGCAACATTTGATTTTGCATCTCCCGACCGAGGCAAGATTGGGGGGGCCCGTGCAAAATCGTTGGTGCTACCCAACTGAGAGGATGCAGAAGACGCTTCGACAAAAATGTAAAAATAAACGTAGAATTGAAGCATCGATGGCTGAGGCATTCATCACTGAGGAGGCGGCAAACTTACGGCACGAGGCTCGGGTGCAGGCTGTTCGAGACTACTACGCCTTGCGTGGTATCAAGAAGACCAAGCCGGCGTGCCGCGATAAGTTCCTGAGTAAGGAGCAGTACATGAAGGTAATTCTTAAGGCCTTCTACTTAAGTTCCTTCATTTAGTAATTCTTAGCCGTAGCGCTCAAGTTTCTATTTGCTAACTTAGGCGCCTCCGAGATGGTGTGCGGATCGGATGGATTGTTGGGAGGTGTTGGTCGATGAGTGGTGCTCACAAGAATGGCTAGCCCTCCACAACCAGGCCAAGGACAAACGTGCCCAAATGGAAGGTGTGCCACACCATCAAGGCAGCTCCAACTTATATCAGTTCGGGCGCAACTGGGTATGTGGTTTGCTTCATGATTCATGCAATTCATTCATCATGCTAGCTTGAGCCCTTTAATTACTAACTTTCATTGCTTCTCTCTTTCAGGCACGCCACAATAAGGCGGATAAGGTGCCAGAGGTGTACGACCTGTATGCCATGGCCCACACTGGCTCTTACAAGAAAGTCAAGGCTTTCTCTCAGTCTGACCTCGATGATGCAAACAACTTCACCAACATCTCCTCCCACAACAAGCTCGTGAGATATAGAGATGAGGGGAAGGCGAGGAAAGGGGAGGACTTTAACCCGAGCCAGGGTCCCATTGATCCAGAGCTGGTGATGATATCTGGTGGCGGGAGGTCCCATGGCTCCATAGCCATTGGAGATGGACTTATCCGTTGTCCTAGCACTCTCCCGGAGATCAAGGCGCGCCAGTCGAGCTCCGCTCCTGAGATAAGGCCTCGTGAACGGCCAGTGCAACTCGCCATCAAGGTTAGTGATACGTACTCAGTTATCTGTCTCCATTACATTGTGTGCGCTTCCATCAATGATTACAAATGGTCATGTGAGTGGTGTTGCAGGCTGCTATACAGACTGAGAGAGATAGAACGGAGAAACTTCTGGCGGAGGCGGCGGAGAGGCAGCGGGAGATGGAGGAGAGGACGAGAAAGATGATGGAGGAGGAGAGGGCACGGAATGACATGCAGGCAAGGGCCATGTACGAGCTCCTTGTGGTAAGTTTCTTCTGCAGATTACTTGCTAGTCTTAACATTTGAGTCTCATTACTAACTAGTATGACTCTGTTCTGAAAACCAAATGTGCAGTCTGTGTGCGAGAAGTCCGGTCAGCCCGCTCCGCCGATGCCAGTGATTGCTCCTGGGAGCACGGTGAGTTTAGTTTGAATGGACATTAGTTGGTAGTCTCAACATTTGAGTGTCGTAATGCTAACGAGACATTGAAAATGATCTTTGTTGCAGCTTAACTCCAGAAACGCATCGCACGATCCTTCTCCAGGTAGCGGCACTAGCCACCCCGGTCCTACACCTCCCTGATCACGGTAAGTTTCTCTAGTGTTTTGCTTAACAAATGCATAAAGACCTAGACTTAGCTTTATTTCCTCCAATATGCTTACCATAATGACCTAGAGTTAGCTTATTTTCCTCCAAAATGACCCATTTTACCTAGGTTAGCTTATAAATGATGCAGTTCATCCAAGTTAGCTCAAAAATGACCCATTTCACCTAGATTAGCTCCTAAATGATCCATTTTACCTACGTTAGCTTTAAAATGGCCCATTTCACCTACGTTAACTCCAAAATGACCCATCTTACCTAGGTTATCTCATAAACGATCCATTTCAACTAATTTAGCTCATAAACGATCCATTTGACCTAAGTGAGCAAAAAAAAACGATCCATTTCACCTAAATTAGCTCTTAAATGATCCATTTCACCTAAGTTAGCTAAAAAACGATCCATTTCAACTAAATTAGCTAAAAAATGATCCATTTCAACAAAGTTAGCTCATAAACGATCCATTTCAACTAAGTTAGCTCAAAAACGATCCTTTTGACCTAAGTGAGCTAAAAAACGACCCATTTCACCTTAGTTACCTCAAAAACGATCCATTTCAACTAAGTTAGCTCAAAAACGATCCATTTCAACTAGGTTAGCTCCAAAATGACCCATTTCACCTTACTTAGCTCAAAAACGATGCCCTTCACCTTAGTTAGCTCATAAACGACCCATTTCAACTAAGTTAGCTCATAAATGATCCATTTCAACTAAGTTAGCTCATAAACAACCCATTTCAACTTAGTTAGCTCATATATGATCCATTTCACCTAAGTTAGCTCATAAATGACATATACTTCTTGTTCTAGTCTTCTTCTTGTTCTAGTCTTCTTCTTGTTCTAGTCACCTATTTCTAACTTTCTTATTTACCATTTTGCAGATTTCATTCACTTGATGGAAGCTAGCTTGCTATGATGGAGTGCTTGCTTTTACTTTGATGAAACTTTGCATTGTATCTAGCTTGCTATATTCATGACACTTTGCATTGTAATATATATATGGATGGAACAATGTGTATGGATGGAACTTCCTTATGTATGAACAATGTGTATGGATGAAACTGATGTGATATGTCATATGAAACTTATGTGCTAGATATGTGTTGGATATGTGCTGGATATGAAACTTATATATGTGATATGTGCTGCAAATTGTGGGATTTAATAAAAAACAGAAAAAACAGACAATATGCAGGCTCTTTGCCGTCTGCCACCGACGGCAAAGAGCTCTTTGCCGTCTGCCGCGGACGGCAAAGAAGGCACGTGGCAGCCAACTGTGCTTCCTGGGAGCTGACCCATTTGGTCAGTTTGCCTACAGTGGCAGACGGCAAAGACTTTGCCGTCAGTGGCAGACGGCAAAGAACCTGCACTTTGCCATCAGTGGCAGACGGCAAAGAACCTGGCATCTAGTGACGTGTAGATGACATCATAAGGCGGACGGCAAAGACCAAAGGCTCTTTGCCGTCTGCGGCGGACGGCAAAGGTCTGCCGTTAGCCACTTAACGGACTGACAGCGCAAATATTGCCGTCCGCCCTCTTTGCCGTCCGCCGCGGACGGCAAAGAGCCTTTGCCGTCCGCCGCCAGGAAGCAGACGGCAAAGAAGCTGTTTACCGTAGCCTTCTTTGCCGGAGCCTTTTGCCGTCCGCGACTGACGGCAAAGGTCTTTGCCGTCCGCCTTTCGAGCCTTTGCCGTCCGCCATGGCAGACGGCAAAGTAGCTGTTTCCTGTAGTGTCAAGTACCGTCGGGTACCCAGAATAGTTAATTCCATAGTTCGTAGTACCTTGCAAGTAACGCATCACTCACTCAACAGCATGCCAATGCACATCTCCCGGATTGGAAACAAACCGGCTCAGTTCACACAACAAATGAGATGTCAGGACGATGTAACACCCTGGTTTTTGGCCCTTTTCTTTTTCTTTTGATTTATTTGGTTTTTGCCCTAATTTTTTTTGGAGTGGTTCTGTGGACTTGAAACCTAGGAAATCATCATCACTTCTTCTCCCATGTAGTTTATCATTCCCAAATTCTTCCCAAGATCATGTCATTTCCATTCTAGCTCAACCTCAAAATTCTTTTTCTCAGGAATATTCCTTTTTCTATTAAAGGAATAACTATATTTGCCCTAGGTCGTGAAGCAACCTATATTTCTGTCTTCCACAAAACTCCCAAATAATTCTCATAATTTCTTTGGGTCATATATTGTTCAAATATGCCCAAACTTTTCCTTGTCCAGTTCAAAAATAATTCTCCAATATTACTTCTTCACTTTTGTCCTAAGTGGCACTTTGTGAAGGAAGTGCCATTTATATTATCATGTTTGCTCCCAAACTTTTTGGGAATTCTTTCATGTCCAAATGATTGCCTCATGCCAAAATTCAACTCCATTTGCCTAGTGAATCCTCCTCAGCAATTTTTCAAAGTTTCTATCAAACAGAGCCATTGTGAAGGAAGTACTAGCTAGGAGTTCCCAAATGAGTTGAAATTTTGCATTCCTCTTCATGTTCTCATATAATTACCCTCCTCCAATTTTCAGCCCCATCCAATCATCTATGTGAGCACAACTTCAAATCTTTGATTCTGTTAATATTTTCAGTTTGTGAAGCAAGTATATTTTTTATTGCTTCATTAATTCTGAGAAATTACTAGATCATGCTCCTACCCAAATAACATTTCTCCACAAAATTTGGTACCATTTCATCAAGCCATTTTCTCCCCAATATTATTGCAAGTTTCTGGACAGTGAGGATGTTTGTGAAGCAAGTACCATTTTGGCATGTCCATTTAGTATGAATTTTTTACAGCATCTTTATATGTACATGTGACACCCGGATAATCAAGCTGCAGTAACCTCTGCAAATGATGCCACGTCACCTCGATTACTGTTGTTAATTTCGCGTTAGTTCGAAACCGATTCAAATTCAAAATTTGGTAAATAATAAAAGTTTTCAAACATTAAAATAAAAATGTTCGGTTTGTACTAAATATTACATAGATAATTATGGTGTAGAAGATACAGTTTTATAAAATGCATAAATATTTTAAATTGAATTAAAACTTTAAAAATTAATATAAAATAATCCGTAACTCGATGAAAATACTTTATACACGAAAGTTGCTCAGAACGACGAGACGATTCCGGATACGCAGCCCGTTCGTCCGCTACACATCCCTAGCATAGCAAACACGCAACTTTCCCCCTCCGGTTCATCTGCCCGAAAACGCGAAACACCGGGGATACTTTCCCGGATGCTTCCCCCCTTCGCCGGTATCACCTATCCCTGCGTTAGATTACCCCTGGCACCGCGTATTGCCTTGTTATATTTTGTGTGATGCTTTGTTTGCTCCGTATTTACTGTTTCTTCCCCCTCTTCTTCTCCGGTAGACCCCGAGACCGACGCCGGTGCTACCCAGTACGACTACGGTGTTGACGACCCCTCCTTCTCGGCTGAGCTTCCAGGCAAGCCCCCCCCCCCTTGATCACCAGATATCGCCTATTCCTTCTCTATACTGCTTGCATTAGAGTAGTGTAGCATGTTACTGCTTTTGGTTAATCCTATTCTGATGCATAGCCTATCATTGTTGCTACGGTTGTTACCCTTACCTGCTATCCTACTGCTTAGTATAGGATGCTAGTATTCCATCAGTGGCCCTACACTCTTGTCCGTCTGCCATGCTATACTACTGGGCCGTAATCACTTCGGGAGGTGATCACGGGCATATGATATATACTTTGTACTGTTACATTACTTATGATACTGTTCGGAGATGGGGGCTGAAGGGGCAGGTGGCTCCATCCCGGTAGAGGTGGGTCTGGGTTCCCGACGGCCCCCGACTGTTACTTTGTGGCAGAGCGACAGGGCAAGTTGAGACCACCTAGGAGAGAGGTGGGCCTGGCCCTGGTCGGCATTCACGAATACTTAACACGCTTAACGAGATCTTGGTATTTGATCTGAGTCTGGCCACTGGCCTATACGCACTAACCAACTACGCGGGAACAATTATGGGCACTCGGCGTCGTGGTATCAGCCGAAGCCTTCTTGACGTCAGCGACTGAGCGGCGCACGCCAGATTGGACTGGAACGCCTGCTAGGCTAGGTCTGCTTCCGGCCGCCCACGCAACGTGCAGGTGTGCAATGGGCGATGGGCCCAGACCCCTGCGCCATAGGATTTAGACCGGTGTGCTGACCTCTCTGTTGTGCCTAGGTGGGGCTGCGACGTGTTGATCTTCCGAGGCCGGGCATGACCCAGGAAAGTGTGTCCGGCCAAATGGGATCGAGCGTGTTGGGTTATGTGGTGCACCCCTGCAGGGAAGTTTATCTATTCGAATAGCTGTGATCTTCGGTAACAGGATGACTTGGAGTTGTACCTTGACCTTATGAAAACTAGAACCGGATACTTAATAAAACACACCCTTCCAAGTGCCAGATATAACCCGGTGATCGCTCTCACACAGGGCGACGAGGAGAGGATCGCCGGGCAGGATTTATGCTATGCGATGATACTTGGTGAACTCACCATCTACTCTCTTCTACATGCTGCAAGATGGAGGCTGCCAGAAGCGTAGTCTTCGACAGGACTAGCTATCCCCCTCTTATTCTGGCATTCTGCAGTTCAGTCCACCGATATTGCCCCTTTACACAGATACCCATGCATATGTAGTGAAGATCCTTGCTTGCGAGTACTTTGGATGAGTACTCATGGTTGCTTTTCCCCCTCTTTTCCCCCTTTCATTTCCTCTCGGTTGTCGCAACCAGATGCTGGAGCCCAGGAGCCAGACGTCACCGTCGACGACGACTCCTACTACACCGGAGGTGCCTACTACTACGTGCAGGCCGCTGACGACCAAGAGTAGTTTAGGAGGATCCCAGTCAGGAGGCCTGCGCCTCTTTCGATCTGTATCCCAGTTTGTGCTAGCCTTCTTAAGGCAAACTTGTTTAACTTATGTCTATACTCAGATATTGTTGCTTCCGCTGACTCGTCTATGATCGAGCACTTGTATTCGAGCCCTCGAGGCCCCTGGCTTGTATTATGATGCTTGTATGACTTATTTATGTTTTTAGAGTTGTGTTGTGATATCTTCCCGTGAGTCCCTGATCTTGATCGTACACGTTTGCGTGCATGATTAGTGTACGGTTAAATCGGGGGTGTCACAGTACAAATCATCATGATCTACAAAATTTCAGCTCAAGTGGCTACTCCAAGTGAGTGCAACTTCAAAATCAAGTTTCTGGACCAATTATGTAGTTACAAAGGGTCACTCCAAGTGAGTGCAACTTCAAAATCAAGTTTGTGGACCAATTATGTAGTTACAAAGCAACCCTATTGTTTTGTGGTCCAATTCCCCTCATAACCCCTAGGATTATAGTCCTTCCTAAGACAAACCCCCCAGACAACAAGTTTGGCTCTTTCCTTTTCCCTGTTGATCACTAGTGCGCAGCCAAGTTTGCTATAGCTGTTGGGGAACGTAGCATGCAATTTCAAAAAATTCCTACGCCCACGCAAGATCTATCTAGGAGATGCATAGCAACGAGAGGGGGAGAGCATCTTCATACCCTTGAAGATCGCAAAGCGGAAGCGTTTATCAACGCGGTTGATGTAGTCGTACACCTTCACGATCCGTCCCGATCAAGTACCGAACGTACGGCACCTCCGCGTTCAGCACTCGTTCAGCTCGATGACATCCTCGCCTTCTTGATCCAAAAAGAGGGGTGAAGTACTAGATGAGTTCCGGCAGCACGATGGCGTGGTGACGGTGTTGGTGAAGAACAACCTCCGCAGCACCAAGCACAACGGAAACTACGACGGAGGATAAACTAGAGGGACGGGGTTGCCGGCACACGGCTTGGTGTTTCTTGATGTTTTCCAGGTGCTAGCCCTACCCCTCTATTTATATGTTGAGCCCTGGGGTCGAAACTTTGAGTAAAAGCCTCCTCAAAGTTGGTTTTGCCCACAAGGAAGAGTCCTTCTCGGACTTCCAGGACCAGACGCCACGGTCCTTGGCGTCTGGCCCAGACGCCATTTGCCAGACGCCAGGGTCTCCGGCGTTTGGCCCCCTGGCCTCCGCAAAACTACTTTTGCACCGACCTAAAGCCCCGTGGGCTTCACCCCTTGGCCAAACCATACCATCCCATATATCAATCTTTACCTCCGGACCAATCCGGAGATCCTCGTCATGTCTGTGATCTCATCCGAGACTCCGAACAACATTCGCTCATCAACATACATAACTCATATAGTACTATATCGTCAACGAACGTTAAGGGTGCGGACCCTACGGGTTCGAGAACTATATAGACATGACCAAGACACCTCTCCGGTCAATAACCAATAGTGGAACCTGGATGCCCATATTGGCTCCTACATATTCTATGAAGATCTTTATCGGTCGAACCTTATGACAATATACGTAATTCCCTTTGTCTATCGGTATGTTACTTGCCCAAGATTCAATCGTCGGTATCTTCATACCTAGTTCAATCTCGTTACCGGCAAGTCTCTTTACTCGTTCCGTAATACATCACCTCGTAACTAACTCCTTAGTCGTTTGCTTGCAAGCTTATGATGTGTATTACAGAGAGGGCCCAGAGATACCTCTCCGATACTCGGAGTGACAAATCCTAATCTCGATCTATGCCAACCCAACAAACACCTTAGGAGATACCTGTAGAGCATCTTTATAATCACCCAGTTATGTTGTGACGTTTGATAGCACACAAGGCATTCCTCCAGTATCCGGGAGTTGCATAATCTCATAGTCGAAGGAATATGTATTTGACATGAAGAAAGCAATAGCAACAAAAATGAATGATCATTATGCTAAGCTAACGGATGGGTCTTGTCCATCACATCATTCTCCTAATGATGTGATCCCGTTATCAAATGACAACTCATGTCTATGGTTAGGAAACCTTAACCATCTTTGATCAACGAGCTAGTCAAGTAGAGGCGCACTAGGGACACGGTGTTTGTTTATGTATTCACACATGTATTTAGGTTTCCGATCAATACAATTCTAGCATGAATAATAAACCTTTATCATGAATAAGGAAATATAAAATAACAACTTTATTATTGCCTCTAGGGCATATTCCTTCAGTCTCCCACTTGCACTAGAGTCAATAATCTAGTTCACATCGCCATGTGAATAACACCCATAGTTCACATCGCCATATGATTAACACCTATAGTTCACATTGCAATGTGATTAGCACCTATAGTTCACATCGCCATGTGACCAACACCCAAAGGGTTTACTAGAGTCAATAATATAGTTCACATCACCATGTGATTAAGACCCAAAGAGTAATAAGGTGTGATCATGTTTTGCTTGTGAGAGAAGTTTAGTCAAAGGGTCTGTCACATTCAGATCCGTATGTATTCTGCAAATTTCTATGTCTACAATGCTCTGCATGGAGCTACTCTAGCTAATTGCTCCCACGTTCAATATGTATCCAGATTGAAACTTAGAGTCTGATACGTCTCCGTCGTATCTACTTTTCCAAACACTTTTGCCCTTGTTTTGGACTCTAACTTGCATGATTTGAATGGAACTAACCCGGACTGACGCTGTTTTCAGCAGACTTTCCATGGTGTTATTTATGTGCAGAAACAAAAGTTCTCGGAATGACCTGAAACTCCACGGAAAATCTATTTGGAAAATATCAAAAATATTGGAAGAAAAATCCATGTCAGGGGGCCCACACCCTGTCGACGAGGGTGGGGGGGCGCCCCCTACCTCGTGGGCCCCCTGACGCTCCACCGACCTCAACTCCAACTCCATATATTCACTTTCGGGGAGAAAAAATCAGAGAGAAGGATTCATCGCGTTTTACGATACGGAGCCGCCGCCAAGCCCTAAAACCTCTCGGGAGGGCTGATCTGGAGTCCGTTCGGGGCTCCGGAGAGGGGGATTCGTCGCCGTCGTCATCATCAACCATCCTCCATCACCAATTTCATGATGCTCACCGCCGTGCGTGAGTAATTCCATCGTAGGCTTGCTGGACGGTGATGGGTTGGATGAGATCTATCATGTAATCGAGTTAGTTTTGTTAGGGTTTGATCCCTAGTATCCACTATGTTCTGAGATTGATGTTGCTATGACTTTGCTATGCTTAATGCTTGTCACTAGGGCCCGAGTGCCATGATTTCATATCTGAACCTATTATGTTTTCATGAATATATGTGAGTTCTTGATCCTATCTTGCAAGTCTATAGTCACCTACTATGTGTTATGATCCGGCAACCCCGAAGTGACAATAATCGGGACCACTCCCGGTGATGACCATAGTTTGAGGAGTTCATGTATTCACTATGTGTTAATGCTTTGGTCCGGTACTCTATTAAAAGGAGGCCTTAATATCCCTTAGTTTCCATTAGGACCCTGCTGCCACGGGAGGGTAGGACAAAAGATGTCATGCAAGTTCTTTTCCATAAGCACGTATGACTATATTCGGAATACATGCCTACATTACATTGATGAATTGGAGCTAGTTCTGTGTCACCCTATGTTATGATTGTTACATGATGAACCGCATCCGACATAATTCTCCATCACCAATCCAATGCCTATGATCTTTTCATATATTGTTCTTCGCTTATTTACTTTTCCGTTGCTACTGTTACAATCACTACAAAACACCAAAAATATTACTTTTGCTGCCGTTACCTTTGTTACCGTTACCACTACTATCATATTACTTTGCTACTAAATACTTTGCTGCAGATACTAAGTTATCCAGGTGTGGTTGAATTGACAACTCAACTGCTAATACTTGAGAATATTCTTTGGCTCCCCTTGTGTCGAATCAATAAATTTGGGTTGAATACTCTACCCTCGAAAACTGTTGCGATCTCCTATACTTGTGGGTTATCAAGACTATTTTCTGGCGCCGTTGTCGGGGAGCATAGCTCTATTCTTTGAGTCACTTGGGATTTATATCTGCTGGTCACTATGAAGAACTTGAAAGACACTAAGACAACAATTTATCCCTCAACTACGAGGGGAGGTAAGGAACTGCCATCTAGCTCTGCACTTGATTCACCTTCTGTTTTGAGTAAGCTTGCGACACCTAAACCTGATTCTGCTATTCGTTCTAATATGTCGCATGTTATTGATGATGCCACTTCTGCTATGCATGATACTTATGATGAAACTACTTCTATGCTTGATACTACTGTGCCACTTGGTGAATTTCTTGATGAACAACTTTCTAGGGCTAGAGAGAATGAAATTATCGATAATATTGATGAAAGTGATGATGAAGACTCTCCCCCTAATAAATATGAATTACCTGTTGTGCCTGAGGGCTATGTTATGGATAAGAAATTTTTGCTTGCAATGATAGGTATGATGTTAAGAAATTATTAGCTAAATGGAAGCAGCAATCTCTTAATGCTAGAATGAAACCTGATCCTGCTTTTGCTACTTCACCTATCTGTGTTACTGATAAGGATTATGAATTCTCTGTTGATCCTGATATAATTACTTTGGTTGAATCTGATCCTTTTTATGGCTATGAATCTGAAACTGTTGTGGCACATCTTACTAAATTAAATGATATAGCCACCCTGTTCACTAATGATGAGAGAACCCGCTACCTTTATATCCTTAAAATATTTCCGTTCTCATTAAAGCGTGATGCTAAGATATGGTTTAATTCTCTTGATCCTGGTTGTGTGCGTAGTCCCCAGGATATGATTTATTACTTCTCTGCTAAATATTTCCCTGCTCATAAGATACAAGCTGCTTTAAGGGAAATATATAATTTTGTGCAAATTGAAGAAGAGAGTATCCCACAAGCTTGGGGGAGGCTTCTCCAATTACATAATGCTTTGCCTGATCGTCCTCTTAAGGAAAATGAAATACTTGATATCTTTTATAATGGACTAACCGATGCTTCCAGAGATTACCTGGATAGTTGTGCTGGTTCTGATTTCAGGGAAAGAACACCAGATGAAGCTGAAATTCTATTGAATAATATGTTGACAAATGAAAATAATTGGACACTTACTAAGCCAGCTCCTGAGCCTATTCCTAAACCAACTCCGAAGAAGAGAGGTGTTCTATTTCTCAGTCCTGAAGATATGCAAGAGGCAAAGAAATCTATGAAAGAAAAAGGTATTAAAGCTGAAGATGTTAAGAATTTACCTCCTATTGAAGAAATACATGGTCTTAATCTACCGCCTGTTGAAGAAACATATGATCTTAATCCATTACCTATTGAAGAAACTCATGGTCTTGATAACCCGACACAGGTAGTAAAGGTAAATTCTCTCTATAGATTTGATGAAGGTGATATTCCTCACTATAAGTCTGCTAGACAATGTTTAGAAGAGTTTGATAATTTTATTATCAAACAAGAAAACTTCAATGCTTATTTTGGTAGACAGTTGAAATACAATTCCGATACGCTTGAATATTTGGGTGATTATATGTCTAGAGTTAAAGGTGAACTTAAACTCATTACTAAACATGCTTCTATGGTTACCACTCAAGTAGAACAAGTACTTAAAGCTCAAAATGATTTGCTCAATGAATTGAATAGTAAGAATAATGATTATGCTGTTAGAGTGGCCACTAGAACTGGTAGAATGACTCAGGAACCTTTGTATCCTGAAGGCCACCCTAAGAGAATTGAGCAAGATTCTCAGAGAAATAATATTGATGCACCTAGTCCTTCTAAAAAGAAGAAAAAGAAAAATGATAGGACTTTGCATGCTTCTAGTGAACCTATTGCTGAACCACCTGAGAATCCCAATGATATTTCTATTTCTGATGCTGAAACACAATCTGGTGTTCATGATGATGCTCAACCTAGTAATGATCATGATGTAGAAATTGAACCCGCTGTTGATCTTCATAACCCATAATCAAAGAATCAACGTTATGATAAGAGAGACATTGTTGCTAGGAAACACGGTAAAGAAAGAGAACCATGGGTTCAGAAACCCATGCCTTTTCCTCCCAAACCATCCAAGAAAAAGGATGATGAGGATTTTGAGCGCTTATCTGAAATGATTAGACCTATCTTTTTGCGTATGCGATTAACTGATATGCTCAAAATGAATCCTTATGCTAAGTATATGAAAGATATTGTTACTAATAAAAGAAAGATACCAGAAGCTGAGATTTCCACCATGCTTGCTAATTATACTTTTAAGGGTGGAATACCAAAGAAACTTGTAGATCCAGGAGTACCTACTATACCATGCTCCATTAAGAGAAACTATGTTAAAACTACTTTATGTGATCTTGGAGCCGGTGTTAGTGTTATGCCTCTCTCTTTATATCGTAGACTTGATTTGAATAAGTTGACACCTACTGAAATCTCTTTGCAAATGGCTGATAAATCAACTGCTATACCTATCGGTATTTGTGAGGATGTGCCTGTTGTGGTTGCAAACGTTACTATTTTAACGGACTTTGTTATTCTTGATATCCCCGAGGACGATAGTATGTCTATTATTCTTGGAAGACCCTTTTTGAATACTGCAGGGGCTGTTATTGATTGCAACAAAGGCAATGTCACTTTTCATGTTAATGGAAATGAGCATACGGTACACTTTCCGAGGAAACAACCTCAAGTTCATAGTATCAACTCTATTGGAAAAATTCCATCGATTATTTTTGGAGGTTTTGAATTTCCTCTTCCTACTGTCAAGAAGAAATATGATATTCTTATTATAGGGGATGTGCATATCCCCGTTGAGGTAACATAGTGTTATTCGAAATTTCTCCGGTTCCATGTTATTCGGAATGAGTTTGTTAATAGTGGATTCCTTTTGATGAGCATGAGATGGATGAAACTAGAAGGCACAACCTTCTGTACCCTCTCTCTACTTTCTGTTATTTAGTTGAAATAAAGTAAAAATAGTATTTTTTGTCTGTTTTCTGATTTATTCGTGCAATATAAAAATACCCCGAAAATAAAAGTTCTCCAAATGCCCTGAAAATGGAATATGATTTTTTTTCTGGAATATTTGAGAATACCTGGCACTGAGAACACAGCAGGAGGGGCAAGCACCTGGCCACGAGAGTGGAGGGCGCACCCCCTGCCTCGTGGGCCCACGGTGGCTCCCCTCCACTTATTCCTGCACCCACACACTTCTTCTTCCTCCCAAAAAAACCACCATCCAGCTCAAGCACGAGTTCAAGCTCATTTTGCTGCGATTTTCGATCTCCTTGCTCAAAGCACCTCTCACAAAACTGCTTGGGGAGATTGTTCCTTGGTATGTGACTCCTCCATTGGTCCAATTAGTTTTTGTTCTAGTGCTCTATTCATTGAAAATTTGGGCTTCCTAGGTGACCATGTTATTGAGCTTGCATGTCAAATTTATATGGTTCCAAGTAGTTCTAATGCATGATATAGTCTCTAGGCACTTGTAGGAGTAGTTGCTATCAATTTTATTGAGTTTGGTTTACTTTTGTTTGAAGTTACTAAAAATTTCAGAAATTTTTCAGAGGAAGAAATATTCTTGGGAAAATGTACCAAGGTGGTTCTTCAAGGAAGCAAGGACCCAGGCTTGCAATGCGTGATGCTGACGATGAGCCACCAAGGGACGCTCCAGTGCGGCCCTGTGAATGGCCTTCAGAAAATTTTATGGATCGAGCGGGAATCAAGGAAGAATTTAACGCTTATTTGCGTAACGCTGATCTTGTGAGCTTCGAGGCAGAAAAATGCCGCCAGTACCACTATCTCACTAGTTCCTTTCTGAGGAGGTTTGAATTTTCATCTTCACGTAATTCTCCAACTGTCCTGTTTGATCTTTATGAAAAATCTTATACGATGGACTTAGAGGATTTTACCACTGCTTGCAAACTTCCGCAATGGGGTAGTGCTAGTGAACCCCGCAAATCTGAATTTAGAAATTTTCTTGCTAGTATAACTCTGGGGGAATCTAGATATATAGCACAAGCTACCATAGGGAGCATTCATTTTCCTGCTATACATTATTTTGCTCTCTTCATAGGTAGGTGCATAACTGGTAAAAATGAGGCATGTCACATGTGTGTCCCTGACCTCGGTATTCTTAGGAGCGCTATGTTAGGAGACAAATCTTATAATTTGGGAGCTATTGTTGCACGTAGGTTGCATAATAATAGATTTAATGGAGATTTCTTCGGTGGAATTTATGCAACCCGTTTAGCTGATTCTCTTGGTGTAACCATACGTAATGATGATATTGAATTGCCTCCTGCTTACCTAGACTTTAATGCTGTGGTTCACCACCAGTTTGTTGAAAGGAATGAATCACCTCTCCAGTACCGCTTAATCTTTGACAGACGCCGTGTTGTCCGTATTACTCTCCCTGCTCCTGCCTTATTTGATTATCAGGCAAAAGGAAGATATGTTATTACCATAGAGGAGGCAGATGAGTACGAGAGGAGGGCAAAGGCAGCTCGCCGCCACACTGCAGCCCAAGAGGCAATAATTGCCGCATCTCAGTACGACCCCGGCTACAACTATGGATATCCGCCAGGCCATCCGTGGCAATAAACCAACTTAGGCCAAAAGCCTAAGCTTGGGGGAGTACGTATTTCCCACCGACATTACATTCATGTTCACACACACTCATTGCTAGATGTCGGTGCTCATACTTTTTCACTGTAATATCCATGCTAGTTTACTTTCTTTTTCTTGCTTTCTTCTTGTGTGTTTGTTAAACCTTAAGAAAAACAAAAAAAATTAGTGTAGCTTTTAGCTATTTACTTTTCTTGCTGTAGTAGTAATAATTAAAAGAAAACCCAAAAAGATTTCCCATTCTTCTTTTGCTTGTTCGGAGCTTTCCCGTGTAAATAGCTTTTATTTCTTTTCTTTGGGGGTTGATAGGAGAAGACCATAATTAAATTGTTGAAGTGGCTCTTATATGCATTATTGTTGATTTAACCAAGAGCCCATATTGCCTTGTCTTCTCCTATTTATTGAATGCTCGCAGATTCCAGCTTAGTCCAATGCACGTGCACTCTTATTATTATTCACATCATTCGGTCGTGCAAGTGAAAGGCAATTATGACGATATATGATGGACTGACTGAGATGAGAAAAGCTGGTGTGAACTTGACCTCTCTTGTTTTTGTAAATATGATTAGTTCATCGTTCCTGATTCAGCTTATTATGAATAAACATGTTTGCAATGACAATTAGAGATCATAGTTGCTCGTGTCGTGCTTGATTAGCTATGAGTTATAATGGTTTACCTTGCGTGCCAACATGCTATTAAAATAGTTGTGATGTGGTATAGTGGGATGGTATCCTCCTTTGAATGATTTAAGTGACTCGACTTGGCACATGTTCACACATGTAGTTGAAAACAAATCAACATAGCCTTCACGATATTTATGTTCATGGTGGATTATATCCTACTCATGCTTGTACTCAATGTCTATTAATTTTAATGCATGTTCATGACTGTTGTCGCTCTCCAGTTGGTCGCTTCCCAGTCTTTTGCTAGCCTTCACTTGTACTAAGCGGGAATACTGCTTGTGCATCCAATACCTTAAACCCCAAAGTTATTCCATATGAGTCCACCATACCTTCCTATATGCGGTATCTACCTGCCGTTCCAAGTAAATTTGTATGTGCCAAACTCTAAACCTTCAAATGAAATTCTGTTTTGTATGCTCGAATAGCTCATGTATCAACTAGGGATGTCTGTATCTTCCATGCTAGGCGGGTTATTCTCAAGAGGAGTGGACTCCGCTCCTCACTCACGAGAAAATGGCTGGTCACCGGGATGCCCAGCCCCATGCTTTATGCAAACTAAATCAAAATAATTGCAAACAAAACTCCCCCTGGGACTGTTGCTTGTTGGAGGCACTCGTTGTTTTGAGCAAGCCATGGATTGATGCCTGTTGGTGGAGGGGGAGTATAAGCTTTACCATTCTGTTTGGGAACCTCCTATAATGTGTGTAGCATGGAAGATATCGCCATCTCTTGGTTGTTATGTTGACAATGAAAGTATGCCGCTCAAAATATTATTTATCTCTATTTCAAAACCGAGCTCTGGCACCTCTACAAATCCCTGCTTCCCTCTGCGAAGGGCCTATCTATTTACTTTTATGTTGAGTCATCACCCTCTTATTAAAGAGCACTAGCTGGAGAGCGCAGCTGTCATTTGCATCCATTACTATTAATTTATATTGGGTATGACTATGACTGGATCTCTTATACCATGAATTACAATGTCTAGTCAGTCCTTGATCTTTAAAGGTACTCTGCATTTATGTTTTGCGGTCTCAGAAAGGGCTAGCGAGATACCATCTTATTATATCATATCATGATTGTTTTGAGGAAGTGTTGTCATCCGAGATTTATTATTATGGCTCGCTAGTTGATTAATCCATTGATATGAGTAAACATGAGACCTAAGAGTAATTGTGAATGTGGTTAGTTATAATCTTTGCTGAAAACTTGAATGCTGGCTTTACATATTTGCAACAACAAGAGCAAACAGAGTTTGTAAAAGTTTTTCTTTATCACTTTCAGTTTATCAGCTGAATTGCTTGAGGACAAGCAAAGGTTTAAGCTTGGGGGAGTTGATACATCTTCGTCGTATCTACTTTTCCAAACACTTTTGCCCTTGTTTTGGACTCTAACTTGCATGATTTGAATGGAACTAACCCGGACTGACGTTGTTTTCAGCAGACTTTCCATGGTGTTATTTATGTGCAGAAACAAAAGTTCTCGGAATGACCTGAAACTCCACGGAACATCTATTTGGAAAATATCAAAAATATTGGAAGAAAAATCCACGTCAGGGGGCCCACACCCTGTCCACGAGGGTGGGGGCGCGCCTGCCCCCCGGGCGCGCCCCCTACCTCATGGCCCCCCTGACGCTCCACCGACCTCAACTCCAACTCCATATATTCACTTTTGGGGAGAAAAAAATCAGAGAGAAGGATTCATCGCGTTTTACGATACGGAGCCGCCGCCAAGCCCTAAAACCTCTCGGTAGGGCTGATCTGGAGTCCGTTCGGGGCTCCGGAGAGGGGGATTCGTCGCCGTCATCATCATCAACCATCCTCCATCACCAATTTCATGATGCTCACCGCCGTGCGTGAGTAATTCCATCGTAGGCTTGCTGGACGGTGATGGGTTGGATGAGATCTATCATGTAATCGAGTTAGTTTTGTTAGGGTTTGATCCCTAGTATCCACTATGTTCTGAGATTGATGTTGCTATGACTTTGCTATGCTTAATGCTTGTCACTAGAACCCGAGTGCCATGATTTCAGATCTGAACCTATTATGTTTTCATGAATATATGTGAGTTCTTGATCCTATCTTGCAAGTCTATAGTCACCTACTATGTGTTATGATCCGGCAACCCCGAAGTGAGAATAATCGGGACCACTCCCGGTGATGACCATAGTTTGAGGAGTTCATGTATTCACTATGTGTTAATGCTTTGGTCCGGTACTCTATTAAAAGGAGGCCTTAATATCCCTTAGTTTCCATTAGGGCCCCGCTGCCACGGGAGGGTAAGACAAAAGATGTCATGCAAGTTCTTTTCCATAAGCACGTATGACTATATTCGGAATACATGCCTACATTACATTGATGAATTGGAGCTAGTTCTATGTCACCCTATGTTATGATTGTTACATGATGAACCGCATCCGGCATAATTCTCCATCACCGATCCAATGCCTACGAGCTTTTCATATATTGTTCTTCACTTATTTACTTTTCCGTTGCTACTGTTACAATCACTACAAAACACCAAAAATATTAGTTTTGCTGTCGTTACCTTTGTTACCGTTACCACTACTATCATATTACTTTGCTACTAAATACTTTGCTGCAGATACTAAGTTATCCAGGTGTGGTTGAATTGACAACTCAACTGCTAATACTTGAGAATATTCTTTGGCTCCCCTTGTGTCGAATCAATAAATTTGGGTTGAATACTCTACCCCCGAAAACTGTTGCGATCCCCTATACTTGTGGGTTATCAGAGTCATCTAGATTAGTGTCAAAGCTTGCATCGACGTAACTTTTTACGACGAACTCTTTATCACCTCCATAATCGAGAAACATTTCCTTAGTCCTCTTTAAGGCACCTAAGGATAATTTTGACCGCTGTCTAGTGGTCCACTCCTGGATCACTCTTGTACCCTCTTTGCTAGATAAGTGGCAAGATACACATCAGGTGTGGTACACAGCATGGCATATCGTATAGAACCTATGGCTGAGGCATAGGGAATGACTTTCATTCTCTCTCTATCTTCTGCCGTGGTCGGGCTTTGAGTCTTACTCAACTTCACACCTTGTAATACATGCAAGAACCCCTTCTTGGACTGAACCATTTTGAACTTCTTCAAATCTTATCAAGGTATGTGTTTTGTGAAAGTTCTATTAAGCGTCTTAATCTATCCCTATAGATCTTGATGCTCAATATTCAAGTAGCTTCACCGAGGTCTTTCATTGAAAACTTCTTATCCAAATATCCTTTTGTGCTATCCAGAAATTCTACATCATTTCCAATCAACAATATGCCATCCACATATAATATTAGAAATTCTATAGAGCTCCCACTCACTTTCTTGTAAATACAGGCTTCTCTGAAAGTCTGTATAAAACCATATGCTTTGATCACCTCATCAAAGCGTATATTCCAACTCTGAGATGCTTGCACCAGTCTATAGATGGATCGCTGGAGCTTGCACCTTTAGGATCGACAAAACCTTCTGGTTGCATCATATACAACTCTTCTTTAAGAAATCCATTAAGGAATGCAGTTTTGATGTCCATTTGCCATATTTCATAATCATAAAATGCGACAATTGCTAACATGATTCAGACAAACTTAAGCATCGCTACGGGTGAGAAAGTCTCATCGTAGTCAACTCCTTGAACTTGTCGAAAACCTTTCACGACAAGTCGAGCTTTGTAGACAATAACATTACCATCAACGTCAGTCTTCTTTTTGAAGATCCATTTATTCTCTATGGCTCGCTGATCATCGGGCAAGTCAACCAAAGTCCACACTTTATTCTCATACATGGATCCTATCTCAGATTTCATGGCCTCAAGCCATCTGTAGGAATCTGGGCTCATCGTAGCTTCTTCATAGTTCGTAGGTTCGCCATGGTCTAGTAACATGACTTCCAGGATAGGATTACCGTACCACTCTGGTGTGGATCGTGCTCTGGTCGACCTACGAGGTTCAGTAGTAACTTGATCTGAAGTTTCATGATTATTATCATTTGCTTCCTCTCTAGTTGGTGTAGGCATCACGGGAACGATTTTCTGTGATGATCTACTTTCCAATTCGAGAGAAGGTACAATTACCTCATCAAGTTCTACTTTCCTCCCACTCACTTCTTTCGAGAGAAACTCCTTCTCTCGAAAGGATCCATTCTTAGCAACAAAGATTTTGCCTTCGGATCTGTGGTAGAAGGTGTACCCAATGGTTTCCTTAGGGTATCCTATGAAGACGCACTTTTAACATAAGCGTCACATCCCCAAACTTTAAAGAAATGACAGCTTAGGTTTCTTGCCAAACCACAGTTCATGCGGTGTCATCTTAGATTTAGACGGTGCCCTATTTAACATGAATGCATCTATCTCTAATGCATAACCCCAAAACGATAGTGGTAAATCGGTAAGGGACATCATAGATGCACCATATCTAATAAAGTACGGTTACGATGTTCGGACACACCATTACGTTGTGGTGTTCCAGGTGGCTTGAGTTGTGAAACTATTCCACATTGTTTTAAATGAAGGCCAAACTCGTAACTCAAATATTCGCCTCTGCGATCAGATCATAGAAACTTTATTTTCTTGTTACGATGATTCTCCACTTCACTCTGAAATTCTTTGAACTTTTCAAATGTTTCAGACTTGTGTTTCATCAAGTAGATATACTCATATCTGCTCAAATCATCTGCGAAGGTCGAAAAATAACGATACCCGCCGCGAGTTTCAACACTCATCGGACCGCATACATCGGTATGTATTATTTCCAATAAGTTATTAGCTCGCTCCATTGTTCCGGAGAATGAAGTTTTAGTCATCTAGCCCATGAGGCATGGTTCGCAAGTATCAAATGATTCAAAAAATACATCCGTATGGAGTTTCTTCATGCGCTTTACACCAATATGAGAACGACAGTGCCACAAATATGTTGCACTATCATTATCAACTTTGCATCTTTTGGCATCAATATTTTGAATATGTGTATCACTATGATCGAGATTCAATAAACCATTTACATTGGGTGTATGACCATAGAAGGTTTAATTCATGTAAATAGAATAACAATTATTCTCTGACTTAAATGAATAATCGTGTGCAATAAACATGATCCAATCATATTCTTGCTCAATGCAAACACCAAATAACATTTATTTAGGTCCAATACTAATCCCGAAGGTAGAGGGAGTGTGCGATGGTGATCTTATCAACCTTGGAATCACTTCCAACACACATCGTCACCTCGCCCTTAACTAGTCTCTGTTCCTTTTGCAACTCCTGTTTCGAGTTACTAATCTTAGCAACGGAACCGGTATCAAATACCCAGGGATTACTACGAACACTAGTAAGGTACACATCAATAACATGTATATCATATATACCTCTGTTCACTTTGCCATCCTTCTTATCCGCCAAGTATTTGGGGCAGTTCCGCTTCGAGTGACCATTTCCTTTGCAGTAGAATCACTCAGTTTCAGGCTTAGGTCTAGCTTTGGGCTTCTTCATGGGAGTGTCAACTTGCTTGTCATTCTTCTTGAAGTTCCCTTTCTTTTCCTTTGCCCTTTTTCTTGAAACTAGTGGTCTTGTTAACCATCAACACTTGATGCTCTTTCTTGATTTCTACCTTCGCCGATTTCAGCATCGCGAAGAGCTCATGAATCTTTTTCGTTATCCCTTGCACATTATAGTTCACCACAAAGTTCTAGTAGCTTGGTGATAGTGACTAGAGAACTATGTCAATCACTATCTTATCTTTAAGCTTAACTCCCACTTGATTCAAGTGATTGTAGTACCCATACATTCTGAGTACATGCTCACTAGTTGAGCTATTCTCCTCCATCTTGTAGGCAAAGTACTTGTCAGAGGTCTCATACCTCTCGACATGGGCATGAGACTGAAATACTAATTTCAGCTCTTGGAACATGTCATATGCTTCGTGGCGTTCAAAATGTTTTTAATGTCCCGGTCCTAAGCTGTAAAGCGTGGTGCACTAAACTATCAAGTAGTCATCATACTGAGCTTGTCAAACGTTCATAAGTCTGCATCTGCTCCTGCAATCGGTCTGTCACCTAGCAGTGCATCAAGGACATAATACTTCTATGCAGCAATGAGGATAATCCTCAGATCACGGACCCAGTCCGCATCATTGCTACTAACATCTTTCAACTTAATTTTTCTCTAGGAACATATCAAAAATAAACGGAGAGCTACATCACGAGCTATTGATCTATGACATAATTTGCAAATACTATCAGGACTAAGTTCATGATAAATTAAATTCAATTAATCAAATTACTTAAGAACTCCCACTTAGATAGACATCCCTCAAGTCATCTAAATGCTACGTGATCCAAATCAACTAAACCATGTCCGATCATCATGTGAGATGGAGTAGTCATCAATAGTGCACATCTCTATGTTGATCATATCTACTATATGATTCACGTTCGACCTTTCGGTCTTGTGACGCCCCCAATTCAATCGTACACTAATCATGCACGCAAACGTGTACGATCAAGATCAGGGACTCACGGGAAGATATCACAACACAACTCTAAAACATAAATAAGTCATACAAGCATCATAATACAAGCCAGAGGGCTCGAATACAAGTGCTCGATCATAGACGAGTCAGTGGAAGCAACAATATCTGAGTACAGACATAAGTTAAACAAGTTTGCCTTAAGAAGGCTAGCACAAACTGGGATACAGATTGAAAGAGGCGCAGGCCTCCTGCCTGGGATCCTCCTAACTACTCCTGGTCGTCGTCAGTGGCCTACACGTAGTAGTAGGCACCTCCGGTGTAGTAGGACTCGCCGTCGATGGTGGCGTCTGGCTCCTGGGCTCCAGCATCTGGTTGTGACAACCAGGTAGAAGGGAAAGGGGGAAACGAGGGAGAAAAGCAACCGTGAGTACTCATCCAAAGTACTCGCAAGCAAGGAGCTACACTACATATGCATGGGTATATGTGTAAAGGGCCATATCGGTGGACTGAACTGCAGAATGCCAGAATAAGAGGGGGATAGCTAATCCTGTCGAAGACTACGCTTCTGGCCACCTCCATCTTGCAACATGTAGAAGAGAGTAGATGGTAAGTTCACCAAGTAGCATCGTATAGCATAATCCTACCCGGCGAACCCCTCCTCGTCGCCCTGTTAGAGAGCGATCACCGGGTTATATCTGGCACTTGGAAGGGTGTGTTTTATTAAGTATCCAGTTCTAGTTGCCATAAGGTCAAGGTACAACTCCGGGTCGTCCTTTTACCGAGGGACACGGCTATTCGAATAGATAAACTTCCCTGCAGGGGTGCACCACATTTCCCAACACGCTCGATCCCATTTGGCCGGACACACTTTCCTGGGTCATGCCCGGCTTCGGAAGATCAACACGTCGCAGCCCCACCTTGGCTCAACAGAGAGGTCAGCACGCCGGTCTAAATCCTATGCGAGCAGGGGTCTGGGCCCATCGCCCATTGCACACCTGCACGTTGCGTATGCGGCCGGAAGCAGACCTAGCCCCCTTAATACAAGCGCGAGCTTACGGTCCAATGCGGCGCGCGCCACTCAGTCGCTGACGTCAAAAAGAGCTTCGGCTGATACCACGACGCCGAGTGCCCATAACTGTTCCCGCGTAGTTGGTTAGTGCGTATAGACCAAATGGCCAGACTCAGATCAAATACCAAGATCTCGTTAAGCGTGTTAAGTATCCGGGAACGCCGACCAGGGCCAGGCCCACCTCTCTCCTAGGTGGTCTCAACCTGCCCTGTCGCTCCGCCACAAAGTAACAGTCGGGGGCCATCAGGAACCCAGGCCCACCTCTACCGGGATGGAGCCACCTGTCCTTTCAGCGCCCTCATCAGAATCACTTGCGGGTACTCAACGAGCTGACCCGACTTTAGTCACCACATGTGTCATGTATATAAAGTATATAGTATATACCCGTGATCACCTCCCGAAGTGATCACGGCCCAGTAGTATAGCATGGCAGACGGACAAGAGTGTAGGGCCACTGATGGAACACTAGCATCCTATACTAAGCAGTAGGATAGCAGGTAAGGGTAACAACTGTAGCAACAATGACAGGCTATGCAGCAGAATAGGATTAACCGAAAATAGTAACATGCTACACTCTTCTAATGCAAGCAGTATAGAGAAGAATAGGCGACATCTGGTGATCAAGGGGGGGGGGCTTGCCTGGTTGCTCTGGAAAGGAGGGGTCATCGTCGACGTAGTCGATCACAGGGGCGCCAGCAGCGCGTCGGTCTCGTAGTCTACCGGAGAAGAGGGGGAAGAAACAATAAATATAATGCAAACATAAGCATGATGATGGAAGACATGTCAATGCGCGGTGCTAGGTGTGCCCTAACACGGTAGGAGGTGGTACTGGGAAAGGGGGAAACATCCGGGAAAGTATTCCCGGTGTTTCGCGTTTTCGGACAGATGAACCGGAGGGGGAAAGTTGCGTGTTTGCTATGCTAGGGATGTGTGGCGGGCGAACGGGCTGCGTATCCGGATTCGTCTCGTCGTTTTGAGAAACTTTCATGTACAAAGTATTTTCATCCGAATTACGGATTATTTACTATGGTTTTTTGAAGATTTAAAAGATTTTCTAATTTTCTGGAATTTATTTAATTCGAAAATAACAGTAAATACTTTTTAAACACAGACTGAGCCAGCCACAATCGATGACATGTGGGGCCAGCCAAAGTCCAGTCAGCATTGACTTGGTCAAAGTTGACCAGTCAACAGGGTCAATGGGGCCCCATATGTCAGTGTCACATGTGTTTTAACAAAAAGCTTAAAACAGTCTAACTAGAGGTGGGGCCCTACTGTCATTGACACATCAAGCTAATTACAAGTTAATTATCTAATTAAGCTACATTAATTAATTTAATTTATTAATTGATTAGTATCATTTTCCTTTTACCCCATTTTTTCATTTTACAGGGGCGGATCCCATATGGCAGTGGCCTATAGGGCCACCAGGGGGTTGGATGGGCACGGGCGCGTGCGTGCTCGCCGGCGACAGCAGAGCGATGGGGTCGGTATGGAAGTGGTCCACTGGCGTCGGCCGGAGCCGCAACAGGCAGGCAGCCGAGCAGCAGAGCTGCAACGTGGTGCAGGAGCAGGCGGGGATGGCGTGGGGTGTGGCCGGGCGGAGACGGGGCAGGCGCGGCTGTGCGCGGACAGCAGGCCGCAGCAACGGCGCGGCGAGGGCAGCGGCGGGGTCCGGGCATGCGCGCAGGCGCAGCCGTGGCTCGCGTAGGGCGCGAGGACGATGGGTGCTGGGCGCGCGCGGGCAGCCAAGGTCGCCGCCGGAGCAGGGGACGCGGTCGACGACGAGCTTGGAGGGGCGGGGCCGCGTCTGTAGACCGGGGCGGTGAGCGCGGCGATGTCCAGCGGGCGCGGATGGCGCCATCGCGGGCGAGGGAGCGACGCAGGGGAGGCGAAGCGAGGGCCGCCGCGGTGAGGTGCGAGGCACGGGAAGAAGGAGGACCGGGGTCCTCACCGGGGTGCGTAGGGACGGGGCAGTGGTGCGTGAGGAGGAGGATGGAGACGGTGCGTCATGGAGGAGGCAGACCGGCGGGGAGGACGGGGGCAGGCCGGCGAGGTGGTCCTGGTCGACGGCGAGGTGGCGATCCTATCGGCGGCGCGGTCGGCGCGAGGCGTGGCCGCGGCTTCCGGCGGGCATCGCGCGAGGGACAGGAGGGGCGAGGAGTCAACGGGGGCGGGGGCGTGGTCGCCCCGATCCCGATTTGGATCGGGGGAGTGGGGGGAGAGAGCGAGTGGGGGAGGGAGTGCGTGGTGGGGGGGTTAGGGTTTCAGGACGTGGGGGGATAAGGGAGTTGGTGGTTCGGCCGGTTAGGCCTGTTTTAGTTAGGTGGGCCAAATGGCCCAGTAGGTTAGGTCCTCCGTTTTCTTTTCCTTTTATTGTTTTGTTTTATTTTTACTTTTTTCTGCTTTCTTTTGTTTATTTAATAATTTATAGTTTTACAAAAAGTAAAACCCATACCTAAAATAGAGTTACAATTCCAACTACTTCCACAGAAAGTTTTGCCCCTGATCAAAATAGTTTAGCATTTTATAATATTCAAAAGGCATTTATTTAATAGTTTTACCTACTGTTTTAATCATTTAATTTAAACCTTTTATAAAAATGTGGTTTCTCCACAATAATTACCTATGCATTATTTGGCAACACCCCAACATTTTAGTTTTAATATTTGAAAATCTTTACCGTTTGACTTTATTTTAAGTTTGAATTTCGAATCGATTTTGAACTAACACAAGATTAACAACAGTAACCGTGGTGACGTGGGATTATTGTAGCCTAATTATCCGGGCGTCACAATTCTCCTCCACTACAAGAAATCTCGTCCCGAGATTTAAGAGGTAGTGAAAAGGGGGGAAGGTTTAGTTACGAAATTCTAACGGATCTTCTCAGCCTTGGTTACTCTTCTCGAAGAGGTCGATCCATTAAGTTGATGCCTTCATTCCTCTTCTCCAGGTCATCATGATGAAGTTGCCGTCCTTCCTTCAGGATCTTCACCGTACTTACGAAAGGTTAAGAGGGGAAAACTCTATAAGGACGGATTCTAACAGGATTGAGCATCAGACGGTTAACTCGGGGGAAGAAGCATAAGTATCTCTCGAATTGAAACTTAAGAAGATATCGAGAGCAAAGTAAGAAGGTACCATGAGAAGTTTCAAACGGATAGTCAATGGTTCGATGTCTAAAACCAAGTGCGAAAGGGGTCCAGAGCAACGAGATTAAGTATTGCGTCTGTTACGAAAATAGATCACTAGGAAGGTGGCCCGTGAATTACATACGAGGCCACGCCTGAGTAACAACCTTGGGACCAGGGGGTGTACAGGAGAGTCAGGTTTTGATCTTGTGGAACTGTGGGTTATGGGCCCACCATGTGGGTTAAAAGTAGGAAGGCGATGACATCTTACACGATCATGTAAGCAAGGCATGTCAGAGGATAGCCTGTCAGTTATGTCGGCAACAACATCGGTACCAAGGGCGAGGGACGAAGAGAACCATTATCCTGCTCGTTGAACGAGGCGGACCAATAGGCAAAGTTCTCGTCCATCGGTGGCTACCGGAATGTCATCAACAATAGTAACAGGGTCTTGCTGATAGAATTGTACACCGCGGTGTTTACATAAGTAGGAGAATATTACTGCTTAGATCATATAGATCACAAGAAAGGTTAAACCAAACAATGGAAAGGAAAATATGATTATCAGATTAAACAAAACAATGGAAAGGAAAATGTGTTTAAACACATATTTCAGGGGCATATCCTTCCCAAGGACAAGCAGAGCATGATATCTGGGACAAGATATAATGTAGAAAACCCTTTAGGTAAGGGGAGAGAAACTTCATGACATTACCCATACAGCGGTGTTTGGATAATTGAGCAAGAAACATTTAGCATTGGGCTTCAAATGTTCTTGTTGAAAATCGGAGTACCACAGACATGCTTCGAGATAGCATTGACATGGACTTCAAGCAAAGGTCGGACTTTGGATACACAAAGGATTCATCAGGAACAACTTATAGAATAAGTCTCACAATTTCCTCATGGAAGATTGGTTAACCTTGCTAAGATGGAAACTATAACAATAGGTCCTCCGGCCAAGTGTGCTAGGCATGACATCACCTTACCGGGTCATATAAAGACCAATGTTGTGACTCTTGGAAAGTGTTCCAACCATCATATCTGATCGAGATTCAGATCTGATCGGTGTTAGGATACCTCAGACTCAGGATGTCTGGTAAGAAAAGGTGCGACACAATTTGACGAGACAACATTTTGAGGTTCTCGGGAAATGAACTATGGAAGCGAGTTCCAAAATAAGAGTTCATCATTAAACCAAGGAGAGGTGAGGAGGTGGCTGATTGACTCAGCAACAATTCATTGAGATTTCCCAAAAGATGGACTGCCACAATTATGTGAACAAGGAGATAATATTGGACACATCGAAGTAGATAACGAAGTATGTTCGAGGAAAAACATACACAATTAAACATTGGTTGAAAGGGGCATCCGAAATATGGGCTGGGTTGCACGATACATGTGAGAACGGTGACTTAATGAACAAAAGAATTAAAATGAATCAATCGATCATTCACTTCAAAGCAATAGGGTTAGAAGTTTTGAATTTACACATCATAGTTCAATTGTCGGTATTCCAGTTAGAAACAACACGGGGACCAAGAAAGAATGGTGATGGTGAGAAGTATCACTATACCAAGAATTCTTAAGAGGTGGAGTAATCCTCACGGCATTCTTGACATAAAAGATGGTAATACTCCAAGGTAAAGAAGAACAAACGCTGGATAGCAAGGAACTCAAGGTATAACATAGAACACGAACAAGTTTGTGTTGGAGGGAAGGCAATAAAGTGGTTGATGACAACACAAATCATCGAGGGCAAGGATGGTATTTCCCATCATGAATTCAATTGATATCTTGGAAGAGCTCAGAATGCTGATGATGATCACGACACATTTGTCGAGAGATTTCATGAAGATGTAATCGATCGGCGATGACATCAAGTTAAAGGAATGATGAAGCAAACAGTTATTGGGACCATGGGTACGACACAAACTCGAAATCAAGTTTGTTGTTCAAGGAGAAATGATATGACGAGGAAGATCGATTGTAAGATTAGCTCACCGTCGAAATTTGTGCTCCGGGAAGAAGGACCCGGTAGCACAGTTAAAATTTAGCATGATAATGATATAGCCAATCAGGCTAGGAATGACGTGATCGAGTACAAACTCACAAGTAAAGAAGATTACTAAGAGTTGTTTAATCGCGACGCGGACTCAATTTAGTTATCAGTGTACTCGAGTGACTAACCACTCAGAACCCAGGAAAAATTGAAATTGGTGAGAATGTAGTACTTGATGAAGAACTCATAAGAAGATATGATGTTCCGTGATAACCTCGAGATACCAGGGGGTAATACTCGACGATAGATCAAAGTAGAGGTTGGACTGGGGTATTGCTCTATAGAAGACAAGTGCTTACACTTGCACGAGAAATGGTATTTAAAGGAGAACATGGTCGGAACCATGATTGCAAAAGGCCAGATCCCAGATATAAGATGAACTTATACCAAGGGAATAATTAATTTAAGAGAAGCTTTAATGATAAGATCTACATCGTGTCCATGGGCATGAACACAAAGTTCTAGGTCGACTCCCACTTCTTCAATGCATAAAATTTCAATCACTGCTCTAGATAAAGATGATTTTAGTGTCAAAACCTACCTGGTGAATTACCAGAGGAGTATGACCCGTGAAAACTTTCGGGTTCACACATATTAAGGAAGGCATAGGTTCAACCCGTCAGGGTATCGTGGAAACATATACCACAAGCTTCAATAGTAAATATCACTAGCTCGAAAGTATTGCATGGTTGGCCAAATCATAGAACGGGATTTACCAATGGTATTATGTATCCCGAAAAGAACTTCTCGAGGTTTTTGTATACGAAGGACACTGTCAGATGATAATTCAACGAAGGACTTGATGGTTCATAACGGAGCTGATGTGAGCATCGGCACACAACCAAAGGAAGAATCAAGGCAAGGGCCTTAGATTATAGAAACAACTGACTAACTCAAAGCTCAAAGGCAAAGAATCATAATTTCCAAATCAAGGGCTCAGAGGCAAAAACTCTGATTAAGGATGGATAAGTTGAGTAGGCTTAGGGTACAATCGACGGCAATTGGATTGCTTGAGAACCAGCTCACGTTTAAAATGATGTCTGAGCCGGAATGAAATTTCCAGGGAATAACTGATGATTGTGTGCATTTACACACATGTTGAATCAACACGATCAGAATGTCAATCACAAGGATTTTAATGGTTATTGTTAGTCAAATGGAATTGTCCAAACTGCAAGTAGACAAGTATTTGCAGAAGGACTACCGGAAGATCGGGTAGTATTTCGAAGACTTAAGTGAAACACCTGAACAACTTTGGACGAACGGATATGTGGCAAGCGCGAGTAATTATCCATAGGGGTATTCATGCGGCAAGGAACTGCAGGACAGTAAGCATAAAGAATTCTCAGAATATCGAAGAGTATTTCAGGACATCTTGTAATAACAAGAGCAACTGGGGATGACAATATGAATGATAGGTGTAAGTAGTTATCCATAGGGATTTATCGATGGAAGTGAATTGCAAAAGCGATGGCACATAGTCTCGAGAGCACATCGTAGAGTATCTTCGGAATCTCCTGGTGCAGCCGGCGATCATCTGGCCTGAAGGGGCTCTCCGGGAGGAAGTATTAACGAGATCCTAAAGTTAGATTTTAGTAAATTCATTAAACCCGAATAGGAGAGAGATCAGAATCCCAGAGTAAAGACGAGGAATAAAAGATCCTAATACCACCCAATGGTGATGTGGGCCCGTAAGACACACATCCATGTTAGTAAAAAGTCTTGCAATGTCTAGACTCGACTTCGGCCAAGGAGTGTGGAAGGGGGATTCCTACAGGCAGTCGGCTCTGATACCAACTTGTGACGCCCCCGATTCAATCATACACTAATCATGCACGCAAACGTGTATGATCAAGATCAGGGACTCATGGGAAGATATCACAACACAACTCTAAAACATAAATAAGTCATACAAGCATCATAATACAAGCCAGGGGCCTCGAGGGCTCGAATACAAGTGCTCGATCATAGACGAGTCAGTGGAAGCAACAATATCTGAGTACAGACATAAGTTAAACAAGTTTGCCTTAAGAAGGCTAGCACAAACTGGGATACAGATCGAAAGAGGCGCATGCCTCCTGCCTGGGATCCTCCTAACTACTCCTGGTCGTCGTCAGTGGCCTGCACGTAGTAGTAGGCACCTCCGGTGTAGTAGGAGTCGTCGTCGACGGTGGCGTCTGGCTCCTGGGCGCCAACATCTGGTTGCGACAACCAGGTAGAAGGGAAAGGGGGAAAAGAGGGAGAAAAGCAACCGTGAGTACTCATCCAAAGTACTCGCAAGCAAGGAGTTACACTACATATGCATGGGTATATGTGTAAAGGGCCATATCGGTGGACTGAACTGCAGAACGCTAGAATAAGAGGGGGATAGCTAATCCTATCGAAGACTACGCTTCTGGCCACCTCCATCTTGCAGCATGTAGAAGAGAGTAGATGGTAAGTTCACCAAGTAGCATCGTATAGCATAATCCTACCCGGCGATCCCCTCCTCGTCGCCCTGTTAGAGAGCGATCACCGGGTTATATCTGGCACTTGGAAGGGTGTGTTTTATTAAGTATCCAGTTCTAGTTGTCATAAGGTCAAGGTACAACTCCGGGTCGTCCTTTTACCGAGGGACACGGCTATTCGAATAGATAAACTTCCTTGCAGGGGTGCACCACATTTCCCAACACGCTCGATCCCATTTGGCCGGACACACTTTCCTGGGTCATGGCCGGCCTCGGAAGATCAACACGTCGCAGCCCCACCTAGGCTCAACAGATAGGTCAGCACGCCGGTCTAAATCCTATGCACGCAGGGGTCTGGGCCCATCGCCCATTGCACACCTGCACGTTGTGTACGCGGCCGGAAGCAGACCTAGCCCCCTTAATACAAGCGCGAGCTTACGGTCCAATGCGGCGCGCGCCACTCAGTCGCTGACGTCAAAAAGAGCTTGGCTGATACAACGACGCCGAGTGCCCATAACTGTTCCCGCGTAGTTGGTTAGTGCATATAGACCAAATGGCCAGACTCGGATCAAATACCAAGATCTCGTTAAGCGTGTTAAGTATCCGCGAACGCCGACCAGGGCCAGGCCCACCTCTCTCCTAGGTGGTCTCAACCTGCCCTGTTGCTCCGCCACAAAGTAACAGTCGGGGGCCGTCAGGAACCCAGGCCCACCTCTACCGGGATGGAGCCACCTGTCCTTTTAGCCCCCTCATCAGAACCACTTGCGGGTACTCAACGAGCTGACCCGACTTTAGTCACCACATGTGTCATGTATATAAAGTATATAGTATATACCCGTGATCACCTCCCGAAGTGATCACGGCCCAGTAGTATAGCATGGCAGATGAACAAGAGTGTAGGGCCACTGATGGAACACTAGCATCCTATACTAAGCAGTAGGATAGCAGGTAAGGGTAACAACTATAGCAACAATGACAGGTTGTGCAGCAGAATAGGATTAACCGAAAACAGTAACATGCTACACTCTTCTAATGCAAGCAGTATAGAGAAGAATAGGCGATATCTGGTGATCAAGGGGGGGGGGCTTGCCTGGTTGCTCTGGCAAGGAGGGGTCATCGTCGACGTAGTCGATCACAGGGGCGCCAGCAGCGGCGTCGGTCTCGTAGTCTACCGGAGAAGAGGGGGAAGAAATAATAAATATAATGCAAACATAAGCATGACGATGGAAGACATGTCAATGCACGGTGCTAGGTGTGCCCTAACACGGTAGGAGGTGGTACCGGGAAAGGGGGGAAACATCCGGGAAAGTATTTCCGGTGTTTCGCGTTTTCGGACAGATGAACCAGAGGGGGAAAGTTGCGTGTTTGCTATGCTAGGGATGTGTGGCGGGCGAACGGGCTGCGTATCCGGATTCATCTCGTCGTTCTGAGCAACTTTTATGTACAAAGTATTTTCATCCGAATTACGGATTATTTACTATGATTTTTCGAAGATTTAAAAGATTTTCTAATTTTCTGGATTTTATTTAATTCGAAAATAACAGTAAATACTTTTTAAACACAGAGTGAGCCAACCACAATCGATGACATGTGGGGCCAGCCAAAGTCCAGTCAGCAGTACAGTCAGCATTGACTTGGTCAAAGTTGACCAGTCAACAGGGTCAATGGGGCCCCATATGTCAGTGTCACATGTGTTTAAAAAAAAGCTTAAAACAGTCTAATTAGAGGTGGGGCCCTACTGTCATTGACACATCAAGCTAATTACAAGTTAATTAGCTAATTAAGCCACATTAATTAATTTAATTTATTAATTGATTAGTATCATTTTCCTTTTACCCCATTTTTTTCATTTTACAGGGGCGGATCCCATATGGCGGTGGCCTATAGGGCCACCAGGGGGTTGGATGGGCACGGGCGCGTGCGTGCTCGCCGGCGACAGCAGAGCGATGGGGTCGGCATGGAAGTGGTCCACTGGCGTCGGCTGGAGCCGCAACAGGCAGGCAGCTGAGCAGCAAAGCTGCAACGTGGTGCAGGAGTAGGCGGGGATGGCGTGGGGTGTGGCCGGGCGGAGACGGGGCAGGCGCGGCCGTGCGCGGACAGCAGGCCGCAGCAACGGCGCGATGAGGGCAGCGGCGGGGTCCGGGCACGCGTGCAGGCGCAGCCGTGGCTCACGTAGGGCGCGAGGACGATGGGTGCTGGGCGCGCGCGGGCAGCCAAGGTCGCCTCCGGAGCAGGGGACGCGGTCGACGACGAGCTAGGAGGGGCGGGGGCGCGTCTGTAGACCAGGGCGGTGAGTGCGGCGATGTCCAGCGGGCGCGGATGGCGCTGTCGCGGGTGAGGGAGCGACGCAGGGGAGGCGAAGCGAGGGCCGTCGCGGTGAGGTGCGAGGCACGGGAAGAAGGAGGACCGGGGTCCTCACCGGGGTGCGTAGGGACAGGGCAGCGGTGCATGAGGAGGAGGACGGAGACGGTGCATCGTGGAGGAGGCAGACCGGCGGGGAGGACGGGGGCAGGCCGGCGAGGTGGTCCTGGTCGACGGCGAGGTGGCGATCCAGTCGGCGGCGCGGTTGGCGCAAGGCGTGGCCGCGGCTTCCGGCGGGTGTCGCGCAAGGGAGAGGAGGGGCGAGGAGTCAACGGGAGCGGGGGCGTGGTCGCCCCGATCCCGATCTGGATCGGGGGAGTGGGGGGAGAGAGCGAGTGGGGGAGGGAGTGCGTGGTGGGGGGGTTAGGGTTTCAGGACGTGGGGGGGATAAGGGAGTTGGTTGTTCGGCCGGTTAGGCCTGTTTTAGTTAGGTGGGCCAAATGGCCCAGTAGGTTAGGTCCTCCGTTTTCTTTTCCTTTTATTGTTTTGTTTTATTTTTACTTTTTTTTCTGCTTTCTTTTATTTATTTAATAATTTATAGTTTTACAAAAAGTAAAACCCATACCTAAAATAGAGTTACAATTCCAACTACTTTCACAGAAATTTTTGCCCCTGATCAAAATAGTTTAGCATTTTATAATATTCAAAAGGCATTTATTTAATAGTTTTACCTACTGTTTTAATCATTTAAGTGCATTTAAACCTTTTATAAAAATGTGGTTTCTCCACAATAATTACCTATGCATTATTTGGCAACACCCCAACATTTTAGTTTTAATATTTGAAAATCTTTACTGTTTGACTTTATTTTAAGTTTGAATTTCGAATCGATTTTGAACTAACACGAGATTAACAACAGTAACCGTGGTGACGTGGCATCATTAACGTGGGATTATTGTAGCCTAATTATCCGAGCGTCACAGGTCTCCAGTGTTCCGAGGTCATGTTTGTACATGCCAGGCTCGTCAAATTTAACCCGAGTATTCCGCATGTGCAAAACTGTCTTGCACCCGTTGTATTTGAACATAGAGTCTATCACACCCGATCATCACGTGGTGTCTCAACACGATGAACTGTCGCAACGGTGCATACTCAGGGAGAACACTTATACCTTGAAATTTGGTTAAGGGATCATCTTATAATGCTACCGTCGTACTAAGAAAAATAAGATGCATAAAAGATAAACATCACATGTAATCAAAATATGTGACATGATATGGCCATCATCATCTTGTGCTTTTGATCTCCATCTCCAAAGCATCGTCATGATCTCCATCGTCACCGGCTCGACACCTTGATCTCCATCGTAGCTTCGTGGTCGTCTCGCCAACTATTGCTTCTACAACTATCGCTAACGCATAGTGATAAAATAAAGCAATTACATGGTGTTTGCATTTCATACAATAAAGAGACAACCATAAGGCTGTTGTCGGTTGCTCATAACTTTTACAAAACATGATCATCTCATACAACAACGTATATCACATCACAACATGCCCTGCAAAAACAAGTTAGACGTCCTCTACTTTGTTGTTGCAAGTTTCACGTGGCTGTTACAGGCTTCTAGCAAGAACCGTTCTTACCTACGCATCAAAACCACAACGGTGATTTATCAAGTTTGCTGTTTTAACCTTCAACAAGGACCGACCGTAGTCAAATTCAATTCAACTAAAGTAGGAGAAACAGACACCCGCCAGCCACCTTTATGCAAAACTAGTTGCATGTCTGTCGGTGGAACCGGTCTCATGAACGTGGTCATGTAAGGTTGGTCCGGGCCGCTTCATCCAACAATACCGCCGAATCAAAATAAGACATTGATGGTAAGCAGTATGACGATCACCGCCCACAACTCTTTCTGTTCTACTCATGCATATCATCTACGCATAGACCTGGCTCGGATGCCACTGTTGGAGAACGTAGAATGCAATTTCAGAAAATGCCTACGCTCATGCAAGATCTATCTAGGATATGCATAGCAACAAGAGGGGGAGAGCATCTTCATACCCTTGAAGATCGCAAAGCGGAAGCTTTTATCAACGCGGTTGATGTAGTCGTTGTTGGGGAACATAGTAATTTCAAAAACATTCCTACGCACACGCAAGATCATAGTGATGCATAGCAACGAGAGGGGAGAGTGTTGTCCACGTACCCTCGTAGACCGAAGGCGGAAGCGTTATGACTACGCGGTTGATGTAGTCGTACGTCTTCACGATCGACCGATCCTAGCACTGAAGGTACGACACCTCCGCAGACTGCACACGTTCAGCTCGGTGACGTCCCACGAACTCACGATCCAGTAGAGCTTCGAGGTAGAGTTCCGCTAGCACGACGGCATGGTGACGGTGATGATGTTGCTACCGACGCAGGGCTTCGCCTAAGCACCGCTACGATATGATCGAGGTGGAATATGGTGGAGGGGGCATCGCACACGGCTTGGAACAATCAACTTGTGTGTCCTAGGGTGCCCCCCCGCCCCCGTATATAAAGGAGCAAGGGGGAGGCCAGCCGACCTTGGTGCGCCCCAAGGAGAGGAGGAATCCTCCTCCTAGTAGGAGTAGGATTCATCCTTTCCTAGTCCTACTAGGAAGGGGGAAGGAAAGAGAGGGAGAGGGAGAGGGAAAGAGGGGCCGCGCCCCCCTCCCCTAGTCCAATTCGGACTCCCCATAGGAGGGGGCGCGCCACCTCCTGGGCTGCTGCCTTCTCTCTCCTCTAAAGCCCACTAAGGCCCAATACTTCCCCGGGGGGTTCCGGTAACCCCTCCGACACTCCGGTTTTCTCCGAAATCACTCGGAACACTTTCGGTGTCCGAATATAGCCGTCCAATATATCAATCTTTATTTCTCAACCATTTCGAGACTCCTTGTCATGTCCGTGATCACATCCGGGACTCCGAACTATCTTCGGTACATCAAAACACATAAACTCATAATATCGATCGTCATCGAACGTTAAGCGTGCGGACCCTACGGGTTCGAGAACTATGTAGACATGACCGAGACATGTCTCCGGTCAATAATCAATAGCGGAACCTGGATGCTCATATTGGTTCCTACATATTCTACGAAGATCTTTATCGGTCAAACCGCATAACTACATACGTTGTTCCCTTTGTCATCAGTATGTTACTTGCCCGAGATTTGATCGTCGGTATTGTTGGAACATGCGGTACGCTACGCTAGCGCCAAATAAAATTTTCTACCGCGCACCCAAGATCATGCTTCTGGAAATAGATCACGGGATCGGGTTTACCACTAGACGCGTAGTCACCACAGCGGAAGTAGAGTTGGTGATGCGTGTAGCCGATCTCCCGGGCCGTCTCCTCCTCGCGTTGCCGATCTCCCGCGAACAGCGAAGACCCGTGAATGGTGATCTCCCGCGAACGGCACCTCGCGGTTCCCTCGAACGGTTTGTCCAAGCACCGCAGATGCGATGCCTCCAAGGTATCCACACGTACGGGGAGCCGCGTCGAGCGGCGAACTGCTAGGTCCGGTCGCGCGGCATGGGCATGGGGAGTGGCGGTGGCTAACCAGGGTTCAATCCGATCAACCCTAAGTGGTGTGCCCACTCCCCTTTATATAGACCTCCGAGGTGGGCTCAACACTTGAGCCCACTAGGAGTCCACATCCATTTTCCACTCAGATCCAATCCGAGTGGGCTGCAACCCCTTAAGTGTGCGACCCTATAGGTTCACGTACACATGGACACGACCAGAGTCGATAGTTGGTAGCGGCTCCTAGCAGAACGTACCAACTCCCATGTGGGCATAAAGTCGTTTGACGAACCTCAACAATGTGGCATATGCAACATTCCTTTTGCCTCACGATATTTTTTGTCGAGCTCAAGGCGAGTACTTGTCACCCTTGAGTTAGCTCGACCTCTCTTCGAAACCATGACACAGATTCCCGAACTAGGTTAACACTTAACCCAAGTCGCATGGCCATGCTTTCCGAATCTGATCACTCGAGAGGGCCCAGAGAATATCTCTCCAAATAGGAGGGGCAAATTCCATCTTGGTCAACCATGTCTCGCGGCATGTCTCACGACTCACCTCAAAGCTACCTTTATAACTACCCAGTTATGGAGTAGCGTTTGATAGACCCTAAGTGAGTCGATCCTCATCCCGAGAACATGCGAGGACCTCAGGTCTAGGACATGGCATATACATTGCACTTGAGACTAATAGATGACTATATCTCGCTGCGTCTCAAAGTGGGTCTGTCCGGCTCGGTGATTCCATCCCTGAGCCCATACTACGGTTTAGCATCTCCATGCACATGACTTGTGAAACATAGTCATCAACCGAGTCGTATACTAGTCAAGGATATGTGTCCGCATAACCTTATCAACTAGGGACCATTAAAACAATCATCATACAATACATAGTTCCACAAACAAGTCACATACTTATTGATACATATCATTGATGATGTTCAAGGACAATACAAAGGACTCATGAATACATATGGAAATATCATCATCACATGATTGCCTCTAGGGCATATCTCCAACAGTCTCCCACTTGCACTAGAGTCAATCATTTAGGCATCGTATGACCATGGAGCTCATGTGCGCCTCATGCTTCGGACGTGGGAGAGGCTTCGTCAATGGATCAGCAACATTTGCATCCGTGTGTACCTTGCATATGTTTACATCACCTCTTTCGACAATGTCGCGAATAAGGTTAAAACGCCTGAGTATGTGTTGGGTTTTATGATGGTTCCGTGGTTCCTTGACTTGCGCAATGGCACCACTATTATCACAATAGAGGTCCAATGGATTAGACGCGCCCTCAACCACACCAAGATCAGAAATAAAATTCTTCACCCAAACACCTTCTTTTGCAGCTTTAGAAGCCGCAACGTACTCGGCCTCTGTTGTAGAATCAGCTACTGTATCTTGCTTGGAGCTCCTCCAGCTCACTACTCCTCCGTTCAGAATGAACACAAACCCAGATTGCGATCGACTATCATCCCTATCTATTTGGAAACTAGCATCGGTGTAACTATTTACACGAGCTCATCCTCACCTCCATAAACTAGGAACATATCCTTAGTCCTTCTCAAGTACTTAAGGATATTCTTAACCACTGTCCAGTGACTCTCCCCTGGATCAGCCTGGTATCTGCCCACCACGCTAAGAGCAAAACTAACATCGGGACGAGTACATACCATAGCATACATGATGGACCCAACAGCCGAAGCATACGGAATCCCATCCATGCGTCTTCGCTCATCAGGAGTCGTAGGACTCTGAGTCTTGCTAAGACTAATGCCATGTGACATGGGCAAGAAACCTTTCTTGGCATCTTGCATGTTGAACCGCTTCAACACCTTGTCAATATACGCACTCTGGGTTAATCCAATAAGCCTTCTCGATCTATCTCTATAGATCTTGATTCCCAAAATGTAAGCTGCTTCTCCCAAGTCCTTCATAGAAAAACTATTTTTCAATGAGTCCTTGACAGATTCAAGCATTTGAACATCATTTCCAATCAATAATATGTCATCCACATATAAGATCAGAAATGCAAGTGAGCTCCCACTGACCTTCTTGAATACACAATGATCACAGTCATTCTTGATGAAGCCAAACTCTTTGACAGCTTCATTAAAATGAATGTTCCAATTCCGAGATGCTTGCCTTAATCCATAAATGGATCTCTGAAGCTTGCATACCATGCTAGACTTCTTTGGATCGACAAAACCCTCGGGTTGTGTCATATACACATCCTCGGTTAAATTTCCATTAAGGAAAGCTGTTTTGACATCCATCTGCCATATTTCATAGTCGAAATATGCCGCTATAGCAAGAATGATCCGAATTGATTTAGGCATCGCTACCGGTGAGTAAGTCTCATCATAGTCAACTCCTTAAACTTGTCGATAACCTTTAGCAACAAGTCGAGCCTTATGGACTGTGACATTTCCGTCCATATCAGTTTTCTTCTTAAAGATCCACTTGCACTCAATGGCTGGAACGCCATCTGGCAGATCAACCAAGTTCCAAACTTGATTGTCATCCATGGACTTTAATTCGGACCTCATGGCCTCAAGCCATAACTCGGAATCAGGGCTCTCCATCGCTTCCGCATACGTAGTCAGCTCGTTGTTTTCCAAGAACAACACATTGCAGTCATGCAAATTGCGTAACCTTTCCGACCTCCGTGGAACCGGTGTCAACTCCATTACGGGTTCCCTGACTAACTCCGGTGTGACAGTATCACCTACCGGAACGTCCCCGTGTGGTTCTCAAATTTCTTCTAGTCAGACCGTCCTCCCACTAGCCTTTCGATTGAGAAACTCTTTCTCAAGGAAAACTCCATGTCGAGCGACAAACACTTTGCCCTCTTCACGGTTGTAGAAGTAATATCCCAAGGTTTCCCTTGGATATCCCACGAATATGCACTTGTCCGATTTGGGTGTGAGCTTATCCGACTGGAGTCGCTTGACATATGCTTCACATCCCCAAATTTTTAGAAAAGACAAACCGTGACTCTTCGCAGTCCATATCTCATATGGTGTCTTATCTACGGACTTAGATGATACCCTGTTTAGTGTGAAAGCTGCAGTTTCTAGAGCGTATCCCCAAAATGACAAGGGTAAATCTGACTGACTCATCATCGATCGGACCATGTCCAACAGGGTCCGATTCCTCCGTTCTGACACACCATTTCTCTGTGGCGTACCCGGAGGAGTCAGTTGTGGAACTATTCCACGATTCTTCAGATGATCATCAAACTCCTGGCTCATATACTCACTGCCACGATCAGATCGTAGAAGTTTGATTTTCTTGCCGAGTTGATTTTCCACTTCGTTCTGAAACTCCTTGAACTTTTCAAAAGTTTCTGACTTGTGCCTCACCAAGTAGAGATATCCATATCTACTCAAGTCGTCGGTGAAAGTCACGAAGTATTGGAAACCACCTCTGGCTGTCGTGCTCATTGGTCCACATACATCACTATGTATAAGTTCCAACAACTCGGACGCCCTCTCGCAACCTTTTGCAAAAGGAGTCTTAGTCATCTTACCGAGTAGGAAAGACTCGCATGTCTCGAATGATTCAAACTCAAATGAAGTTAGAATTCCATCATCATGGAGCTTCTGCATGCGCTTTTGACTAATGTGTCCTAGTCGACAATGCCAGATGTAAGTCGGATTTATCTCATTAGGCTTATGCCTCTTGACATTTATGTTATAGACTGATTCACCTTCAAGATCTAGGATAAATAACCCATTTACAACGGGTGCAAAGCCATGAAACATATTATTCAAGTAAATAGAACAACCATTGTCCTTAATACTGAATTCATAACCTTGTCTCATCAAACATGAGGCAGAAATAATGTTTCGACTCAAAGCAGGAACATAATAACAATTATCAAGTTCCATTACAAATCCTGAAGGTAAATTAAGTTGCATAGTGCCGACGGCCAATGCAGCAACTCTTGCTTTATTCCCGGCGCGAATATCAACTTCTCCTCTTGCGACATTCCTAGTTCTGCTTAGCCCCTGCATCGAGTTGCATATGTGAACAACCGATCCGGTATCATATACCCAAGAGCTACTAGAAACATCAGCAAGATAAATGTCTATAACATATACAACAAGTGTACCTGAAGAAGAAGTCATACTTCCAGTCTTCTTGCCCTTCTCGGCAAGCCATTTGCTACAGTTCCTTTTCCAGTGTCCGGGTTCCTTGCAATGAAAGCAAATACTCCCCGAAGCCGTCCCTGACTTAGGCGCAGCGGCTGTAGTTGGAGTTGCCTCCTTCTCTTTGCCCTTTGCCTTAGCCTTTTTCTTGGACCAGCTCTTCTTGAACTTAGCCGAGTTCTGCACCATCAACACTTGACGACGTGTACCTTTCTTGATATCCTACTCTGCCACTTTGAGCATCCCATGCAATTCAGTGAGCTTCTTTTCCATCCCATGCATATGATAGTTCGAGATGAACGGCCCATAGCTATTCGGAAGAGAACCCAGAATTGTATCTGTGGACAACTCATCCCCAAGTGGGAAGCCCAGTCTATCCAGAGCTTGCATGTACCCGATCGTCTTGATCACATGCGGGCTCAGTGGATCACCCTCTTTCAGCTTACAATCCATCAAGGATCGCCAGACGTTGAACCTTTCGGTCCTAGCCTGCATTAGAAACATGCTCTTAGGGTTCTCAATCATATCGAAAGCCTCAATATTTTTGAATTGCTGCTGCAGATCGGGCTCCATAGAAGCCAGCATGAGACAATTGATCTCGTTTGATTCATCAGCGAGTTTCTGGTAGGCATTTCTGGCTGTGGCATTAGCATTATCGGCAGGTTCCTCTGGAAGTGGATTGTCTAGAACTTGTTCCTTTTTCTCATGCCTAAGAACAATTCTCAGGTTTCTATACCAGGTGGTAAAGTTTGTTCCATTCAATTTATCTTTTTCCAGGATTGATTTCAACGCAAAAGGGGTAATTTGAGCAGGTGGTGCCATTGATCTACAACAGAAATATGCAAAACACTAAGACATGTATTCATGAAGAGTAATTCATATTAAACATTTTAATAAGATCATTACTCCCACTAAAATCAACATCCCTCAGTTGATACTTAGTGATTCAAGATCCAAGATCAACATGTCAACTAGTGAGCTTTTGCATCACCGCTAGAGGACAAGATCACTCGGTAAGCAACTCTTGCCAATTGTATCTCCCTACGACTCTTGTTGTTGGGGACATCTCATGCCTCGCCAACTCCTACGCCTCGTAGCCCAAAACTGTTTTGATAGCCACGACAAGTCAACCAATGCTCCATGTGTAAGTGTCCGACACAAACCCATCACTTCAAGGAGATCTAGTGGCACCCTAATTTCATAGGCCCGCTACTAAATATACTTGACATGTGAAGGTGCAACAATTGGGGAGGCATTTATACTTGACATTCTTTGAGGGATCACCCTACTTAAAACATCTACCATGCAAAAGGAAGGGTGCATAAAAGGGATAAACTTTCACAGGCAGTTTATGTATGTGTGATATGGTATAGCCCCTTTTCACAGCGCGTGGTGATCTCCATCTCCATGTGCGCAGTCTGCCCATGCATGGTTGTCCTCATGGTGATCTCCATCTCCACGCCATGGTGTCAACCGCCAAGTGTTACATAAGATACTATGCTATTAAAAACTAATAGCTACTGAAAGTAAATTACATTACATGGCTGCTCATGTTGACACGCAGGTCATTAATACAATAATGGGACAACCATATGGCTCCTACCGGTTCCGCACTCATGACACGCAGGTCATGAAACAATAATATACAAGCAACATATATGGGCTATACCAAATCACAGTCATTCCCTGCAAAAATGAGTCAGACGTTCTACCGCCGAAGATAAAACCTCCTGAAACTCTATCTTCTAGAATTTCGCCGCTAATCCAACTTTTCGTTGGCTTCAGTTTGACAGGCCGTGGAGCAAAATCGGAGTTCGTATGCAAAATTTACAGCCGTTTTACCGAGACCGCTCCAACAGATTTCAGCACCGCGGAAATCACATTTCCAAGGTGTTGATCTATGTTCCGATTCGATCAATCTCATTGATCTTCGCATGCTGCATCCGGATTTACGTTCCACTGTCTACCCCGATGGCGGACAACCAACCGGTAGGGGTAAGTTGTGTCACGACCTCTGCATCACGATCACGGAAACAAGATCACGAAACCAACCTTCAACACTGACATGCGCGACCGATCTCATCGACCCGCACCTGAACCGATCTACATATCTCATATGCATATCATCGAATCTATTACCACACAGCGGAGGCTCTGATACCACTGTTGGAACACGCGGTACGCTACGCTAGCGCCAAATAAAATTTTCTACCGCGCACCCAAGATCATGCTGCTGGAAATAGATCACGGGATCGGGTTTACCACTAGACGCGCAGTCACCACAGCGGAAGTAGAGTTGGTGATGCGTGTAGCCGATCTCCCGGGCCGTCTCCTCCTCGCGTTGCCGATCTCCCGCGAACAGCGAAGACCCGTGAACGGTGATCTCCCGCGAACGGCACCTCGCGGTTCGTCCAAGCACCGCAGATGCGATGCCTCCAAGGTATCCACACGTACGGGGAGCAGCGTCGAGCGGCGGACTGCTAGGTCCGGTCGCACGGCATGGGCATGGGGAGTGGCGGTGGCTAACCAGGGTTCAATCCGATCAACCCTAAGTGGTGTGCCCACTCCCCTTTATATAGACCTCCGAGGTGGGCTCAACACTTGAGCCCACTAGGAGTCCACATCCATTTTCCACTCAGATCCAATCCGAATGGGCTGCAGCCCCTTAAGTGTGCGACCCTATAGGTTCACGTACACATGGACACAACCAGAGTCGATAGTTGGTAGCGGCTCCTAGCAGAACATGCCAACTCCCATGTGGGCGTAAAGTCGTTTGACGAACCTCAACAATGTGGCATATGCAACATTCCTTTTGCCTCACAATAATTGTTGTCGAGCTCAAGGCGAGTACTTGTCACCCTTGAGTTAGCTCGACCTCTCTTCTCGAAACCATGACACAGATTCCCGAACTGGGTTAACACTTAACCCAAGTCGCATGTCCATGCTTTCCGAATCTGATCACTCGAGAGGGCCCAGAGAATATCTCTCCAAATAGGAGGGGCAAATTCCATCTTGGTCAACCATGTCTCGTGGCATGTCTCACGACGCAGTGAGTCGATCCTCATCCCGAGAACATGCGAGGACCTCAGGTCTAGGGCATGGCATAGACATTGCACTTGAGACTAACAGATGACTATATCTCGCTGCGTCTCAAAGTGGGTCTGTCCGGCTCGGTGATCTCCATCCCCGAGCCCATACTATCGGTTTAGCATCTCCATGCACATGACTTGTGAAACATAGTCATCAACCGAGTCGTATACTAGTCAAGAATATGTGTCCGCATAACCTTATCAACTAGGGACCATTAAAACAATCATCATACAATACATAGTTCCACAAACAAGTCACATACTTATTGATACATATCATTGATGATGTTCAAGGACAATACAAAGGACTCATGAATACATATGGAAATATCATCATCACATGATTGCCTCTAGGGCATATCTTCAACAGGTATCACAATACCTAGCTCAATCTCGTTACCGTCAAGTCTTTTGACTCGTTCTGTAATGCATCATCCCGCAACTAACTCATTAGTCACATTGCTTGCAAGGCTTATAGTGATGTGCATTACCGAGAGGGTCCAGAGATACCTCTCTGACAATCGGAGTGACAAATCCTAGTCTCGATCTATGCCTACTCAACAAGTACCATCGGAGACACCTGTAGAGCACCTTTATAATCACCCAGTTACATTGTGACGTTTGGTAGCACACAAAGTGTTCCTCCGGTAATCGGGAGTTGCATAATCTCATAGTTATAGGAACATGTATAAGTCATGGAGAAAGCAATAGCAGTAAACTAAAACGATCAAGTGCTAAGCTAATGGAATGGGTCAAGTCAATCACATCATTCTCCTAATGATGCGATCCCATTTATCAAATGACAACTCATGTCTATGGTTAGGAAACTTAACCATCTTTGATCAACGAGCTAGTCAAGTAGAGGCATACTAGTGACACTCTATTTGTCTATGTATTCACACATGTATTATGTTTCCGGTTAATACAATTCTAGCATGAATACTAAACATTTATCATGAAATGAGGAAATAAATAATAACTTTATTATTGCCTCTAGGGCATATTTCCTTTAGTCTCCCACTTGCACTAGAGTCAATAATCTGGATTACACAGTAATGATTCTAACACCCATGGAGTCTGGGTGCTGATCATGTTTTGCTCGTGAGAGAGGCTTAGTCAACGGATCTGCAACATTCAGATCTGTATGTATCTTGCAAATCTCTATGTCTCCCACCTGGACTTGATCGCGGATGGAATTGAAGCATCTCTTGATGTGCTTGGTTCTCTTGTGAAATCTGGATTCCTTTGCCAAGGCAATTGCACCAGTATTGTCACAAAAGATTTTCATTGGACCCGATGCACTAGGTATGACACCTAGATCGGATATGAACTCCTTCATCCAGACTCCTTCATTTGCTGCTTCCGAAGCAGCTATGTACTCCGCTTCACACGTAGATCCCGCCACGACGCTTTGCTTAGAACTACACCAACTGACAGCTCCACCGTTTAATGTAAACACGTATCCGGTTTGCGATTTAGAATCATCCAGATCAGTGTCAAAGCTTGCATCGACGTAACCATTTACGACGAGCTCTTTGTGACCTCCATATACGAGAAACATATCCTTAGTCCTTTTCAGGTATTTCAGGATGTTCTTGACCGCCGTCCAGTGATCCACTCTTGGATTACTTTGGTACCTCCCTGCTAAACTAATAGCAAGGCACACATCAGGTCTGGTACACTACATTGCATACATGATAGAGCCTATGGCTGAAGCATAGGGAACACTTTTCATTTTCTCTCTATCTTCTGCAGTGGTCGGGCATTGAGTCTTGACTCAACTTCACACCTTGTAATATAGGCAAGAACCCTTTCTTTGCTTGATCCATTTTCAACTTTTTCAAAACTTTATCAAGGTATGTGCTTTGTGAAAGTCCAATTAAGCGTCTTGATCTATCGCTATATATCTTGATGCCCAATATATAAGGAGCTTCACCGAGGCCTTTCATTGAAAAACTCTTATTCAAGTATCCTTTTATGCTATTCGGAAATTATATATCATTTCCAATCAACAATATGTCATCCACATATAATATTAGAAATGCTACAGAGCTCCCACTCACTTTCTTGTAAATACAGACTTCTCCAAAAGTCTGTATAAAACCATATGCTTTGATCACACTATCAAAACGTTTATTCCAGCTCCAAGAGGCTTGCACCTGTCCATAAATGGATCGCTGGAGCTTGCACACTTTGTTAGCACCTTTTGGATCGACAAAACCTTCTGGTTGCATCATATACAACTCTTCTTCTAGAAATCCATTCAGGAATGCAGTTTTGACATCCATTTGCCAAATTTCATAATCATAAAATGCGGCAATTGCTAACATGATTCGGACAGACTTAAGCATCGCTGCGGGTGAGAAAGTCTCATCGTAGTCAACCCCTTGAACTTGTCAAAACCTTTTGCAACAAGTCGAGCTTCGTAGACAGTAACATTACCGTCAGCGTTAGTCTTCTTCTTGAAGATCCATTTATTCTCTATGGCTTGCCGATCATTGGGCAAGTCAATCAAAGTCCACACTTTGTTCTCATACATGGATCCCATCTCAGATTTCATGGCCTCAAGCCATTTTGCAGAATCTGGGCTCACCATCGCTTCTTCATAGTTCGTAGATTCACCATGGTCAAGTAACATGACCTCCAGAACAGGATTACCGTACCACTCTGGTGCGGATCTTACTCTGGTTGACCTACGAGGTTCAGTAGCAACTTGATCTGAAGTTTCTTGATCAATATCATTAGCTTCCTCACTAATTGGTGTAGGTGTCACAGAAACCGGTTTCTGTGATGAACTACTTTCCAATAAGGGAGCAGGTACAGTTACCTCATCAAGTTCTACTTTTCTCCCACTCCTTTCGAGAGAAACTCCCTCTCTACAAAGGATCCATTCTTAGCAACAAATGTCTTGCCTTCGGATCTGTGATAGAAGGTGTACCCAACAGTCTCCTTTGGGTATCCTATGAAGACACATTTCTCCGATTTGGGTTCGAGCTTATCAGGTTGAAACTTCTTCACATAAGCATCGCAGCCCCAAACATTAAGAAACGACAACTTTGGTTTCTTGCCAAACCATAGTTCATAAGGTGTCATCTCGACGGATTTAGATGGTGCCCTATTTAATGTGAATGCAGCCGTCTCTAAAGCATAACCCCAAAACGATAGCGGTAAATCAGTAAGAGACATCATAGATCGCATCATATCAAGTAAAGTACGATTACAACGTTCGGACACACCATTACGCTGTGGTGTTCCGGGTGGCATGAGTTGCGAAACAATTCCGCATTGTTTCAAATGAAGACCAAACTCGTAACTCAAATATTCTCCTCCACGATCAGATCGTAGAAACTTTATTTTCTTGTTACGATGATTTTCCACTTCACTCTGAAATTCTTTGAACTTTTCAAATGTTTCAGACTTATGTTTCATTAAGTAGATATACCCATATCTGCTCAAATCATCTATGATGGTGAGAAAATAACGATACCCGCCGCGAGCCTCAATATTCATCGGACCACATACATCAGTATGTATGATTTCCAACAAATCTGTTGCTCGCTCCATTGTTCCGGAGAACGGCGTTTTAGTCATCTTGCCCATGAGGCATGGTTCGCAAGTACCAAGTGATTCATAATCAAGTGATTCCAAAAGTCCATCAGTATGTTGTTTCTTCATGTGCTTTACACCAATATGACCCAAACGGCAGTGCCACAAATAAGTTGCACTATCATTATCAACTCTGCATCTTTTGGCTTCAACATTATGAATATGTGTATCACTACTATCGAGATTCAACAAAAATAGACCACTCTTCAAGGGTGCATGACCATAAAAGATATTACTCATATAAATAGAACAACCATTATTCTCTGATTTAAATGAATAACCATCTCGCGTCAAAGAAGATCCAGATATAATGTTCATGCTCAACGCTGGCACCAAATAACAATTATTTAGGTCTAAAACTAATCCCGAAGGTAGATGTAGAGGTAGTGTGCCGACGGCGATCACGTCGACTTTGGAACCATTTCCCACGCGCATCGTCACCTCATCCTTAGCCAATCTTCGCTTAATCCGTAGTCCCTGTTTCGAGTTGCAAATATTAGCAACAGAACCACTATCAAATACCCAGGTGCTACTGCGAGCTTTAGTAAGGTACACATCAATAACATGTATATCACATATACCTTAGTTCACCTTGCCATCCTTCTTATCCGCCAAATACTTGGGGCAGTTCCGCTTCCAGTGACCAGTCCCTTTGCAGTAGAAGCACTCAGTCTTAGGCTTAGGTCCAGACTTGGGTTTCTTCTCCTGAGCAGCAACTTGTTTGTCGTTCTTCTTGAAGTTCCCCTTCTTCTTCCCTTTACCCTTTTTCTTGAAACTGGTGGTCTTGTTGACCATCAACACTTGATGCTCCTTTTTGATTTCTACCTCCGCAACCTTTAGCATTGCGAAGAGCTCGGGAATTGTCTTATCCATCCCTTGCATATTATAGTTCATCACAAAGCTCTTGTAGCTTGGTGGCAGTGATTGAAGAATTCTGTCAATGACACTATCATCCGAAAGATTAACTCCCAGTTGAATCAAGTGATTATTGTACCCATACATTTTGATTATATGTTCACTGACAGAACTATTCTCCTCCATCTTACAGCTGTAGAACTTATTGGAGACCTCATATCTCTCAATCCGGGCATTTGCTTGAAATATTAACTTCAACTCCTGGAACATCTCATATGCTCCATGACGTTCAAAATGTCGTTGAAGTCCCGGTTCTAAGCCGTAAAGCATGGCACACTGAACTATCGAGTAGTCATCAGCTTTGCTCTGCCAGACGTTCATAACATCTGGCATTGCTCCTACAGCGGGTTTGGTACCTAGCGGTGCTTCCAGGACGTAATTCTTCTGTGCAGCAATGAGGATAATCCTCAAGTTACGGACCCAGTCCGTGTAATTGCTACCATCATCTTTCAATTTAGCTTTCTCAAGGAACGCATTAAAATTCAACGGAACAACAGCACGGGCCATCTATCTACAACAACATAGACAAGAAAAATACTATCAGGTACTAAGTTCATGATAAATTAAAGTTCAATTAATCATACTCCCTCCGTCCCGAAAAACATGTCGCGCTGGCGTTTTTGCAATTTAGTCCTCATCATTTTCCCGACCAAACCCGCGGTCCTCTCTCTCCTTCCTCACTCTTCTCTGACGCCGGCCGATTTGGTCGCGCCCGCCCCCGCCCAGGGCCCCGCCGCCCGCCCCCACCCGCCCCTGCCCACGGCTCCCTCTCCCACCGCCCCACGCCGCTCTCCCTCCCCGGCACCCCATGCCTCCGCCTCGTTTCCCTCCCCTCTGCCCGCCGCATCATTCCCCTTTGCTACCAGCCTTCAAGGTTCAATTTTTGGAGACCACTGTCTGCATCTGTCCATCGTCGACCACGAAGCTCGCCCCCTCCATGGACGCCATCGACCCGAGCACTAGAAAGCACGGGTGCCCCTTGTCCACTCCACAGACGGCTACGCGCTCAATGTGGAGGAGCTCACCGTGTTCAAAAAGGTGGAGGAGCCCACCGTCGAACTCGCCGGAGTGGTGCTCGCCGTCGGCCCCGCACATCCTGGCCCGACGCCGCCGCCAAAGACCACCTCTTCAAGGTATCAGACGCGCCCACCATTCTTGCCATTTCAATTTCAGAGAGACCATATGCAGGGCATCAGATGCATATCTAATTTCGAATTTCTGCTCTGTTTGTCAAACCACTTTCAGCTGTGTTTACTTTCAGCTCTGTTTGTCTCTCGCAGGGGTCGCAGGACCACCCGGGCCTGGTCACCATCGCCATGGAGGATATCCTGCAGTTCGCGGCGTCCAACGGTGGTGTAGGACACCCACGTCTTCGATCTGCTGGAGCCCAAGGAGCAGGAGGACCTAGTGCTGGAGGATGCACATGACAAGACCAATCTCAAGGGCCTCTCCAAGGTTTACTCTACTCTAACAAATCAGCCTCTTTTCAAATTACACAGAGGATGCAGAAAAGTTATGTTTGTTGTGTGTATCACAAATTCAGTTTTAGTTCCAGTGAAGTTTCTTATCCTTTATGTTTATTCTTATCAAAAACAAATTCAACTAACCAGACTCTAGAGCATGTAGTTTCCCAATAATCTTATTTGGCACTTCTGTGGATCTGTTAATAAGCACACACCGCAATTTTGTAAGCTTAACAATACTGGATGGTACTGTGACTGGTGCCTAGAACCAAATACCTCTAGAGCATGTACTCCTATTTATTCTGATAGGCATTTTGTACTCCAAAGGTGAGGCCATGATCTGTGGTGTCTACTGAAGGTGTTTCAGTCAAAAACTTGCTTAAGCAAGAGCAGATTTACGAGCAAACAACTCACTCCATATGTCTACTGTCTAGCACTTTGTGCATGAAATCTGCAACTTATTTATTCTCATGAACTTACTAAAATGGTTTTCCCAACAAATTTGCAGTAAAAGCCTTGGTGAGTAGTGGATCCTGCCAAATCAGAAGGATTAACCAACAAATTTCAGTACCATCACCAATCCATGATGAAATTGTAGTTTCACTTCACTGTACATAACCTTTATGCATTTTAGAAATACTCCATGGCAGTATCTAGTAACACTGTCAGTTACTGAATCTATATCTATAGTAGTCCATGGCAAAGATTAGTGCATTTCTAAAATGGCAAAGATTATGGCACAAAGATTAGTTACATCACATCAAAATCTCAAATTCTTGCTCAAAATCTCAAATCTAAATTTGATGGAGTATTCGACAGCAGTCTCTGATTGCTGAAAGCATCTGTTGCAGATATTGTTTGGCTGGTGATATTGCTTACTGCAGCTAGAGTAGAAGAAGGAATAGGAGTAGTTGTAAATCAAAAAAAATGCGTGTCCATATTTAGGAGCAGTAACTTTGTTAGGAAGAAAGCTACCTCTAAACAGAGTTACTCCATTTGATATGTGATATTTTTATCCTAGAGTAGATTTTTAGGAGATGTTGTTTTTATCTCTGAACTTGTATGATATGTGAACCCCAAAAAATGCATCATCAGACAGGTGCAGGTTGATGCCCCTCCATTTGTCACATCACAGACTAGACTAGGTGATCATTTTCTTTTTAAATGCTAGGAAAAGGGGAGGTGTTCACCATATTACCTTTGCATATAAACTACTCCTAGTGAAACTACAACACATTCCAATCAATTTATGTTTGCTTATTTTTGTTTTTTTCTCTCTACAGGAAATACTTTGGCATGGTACAGTTTGACCAGCCACAGGACCAAATCAGTTAACCTACTCCCTTTAGTCTGCATCAAGGTACAGATCTTTTAACTGAATTTTAACAGTCTGGTGATGTTTTCACTAACATCACAAGTTAAATGTTTCCTTGCATGTTCAACTGAATTATGGCCGAGTTTAGATATTTAACAAAATTATGACTGTGAGCATACTTTATTAAGTAATGTGTAAAAGATCGGTGTATATCTCATAAGATGTTTATTCAATCTGACATGAGGTGGTGCCTTATTCAGCCTGTGCAAGCTTGTGATTTCCTGTGCTGTATGTAAACTGTAATCACCTTCAGCCTACTCCTTCAGTATAAACACCTGACTGACTCTTCAGACTGTGATTCGATTTTCGCAATTGATAATCACCATAGTCAGCAAGCAATTCAGCATCATTTGGGTTCCATCGGCAAGTGGGGATATACTGTATGTTGTTACTCAGAAAATCGAAATTTTGTGGAGATTGACCATCCTATATGGAAAACAGCTTGACTAGTTACAAGCCCTTGTGCGGGTGTCCATGTTCTGCCAAAAGTCTCCAGCTCCTCTTGATTTCCTCCTAGATTTTGATTTCTGAAGTCAAACTAAAGCAACAATCTGTCTGCAACCAACCAACAAGCAAAAAAAAGAGAGATGACTCTGTTTTAACACTGCTGAAGTTTTAAGGCTGATCTTAGGAAGAATGTCTTAAGTTAAAAGATCTATACCTACAGTTTAACTGAATCTCTCTAACCCGCTACAGTACAGAATTACCTCACTGTAGCATGCCTGATGTTCACCCAACATCATGTGTTGATGGATGTTGGGTGATGGATGTTGGGTGATGCTACTGATTCAGTTAACAGTAAATCAATTTGACAAATTTCCAGGTAGCAATTTTACTATGATGGAATACCTTCTCTGATGATATTGTCTCTGAATTTTCAGGTAGCAATTCTTCAGATTGCAATTAGCAGCAGCAACAACAACACGGGCAGAGGATCAGCAGCATCAACACGGGCAGAGGAGCAACAGCAGCAGCACGGTCAGTTGGATCAGCAACACGGTCACGGGCAGAGGAGCAGCAGCATCAACACGGGCAGAGCAGCAGCAGCAGCTCCACCGACGACAGGGGAGAAGCAGAGGAGAAACAGCTGTGCGGGCACGCGGGGAAAAGGAGAAGGAGGAGCACGGTGGCGCATGGGAGCTCGAAGAGGACTCGCGGGAGCTAGAGGAGGACGCGCGCGAGCTCCTATCCACCGGATCATGGAGGCTAGTTCCGGCGATGCCCGTAGGGGATCACGGCGGGAGGGATCGCGGTGGCGCACGGGAGGCAGCTCAAGGTGGACTCGCGGGAGCTCGAGGAGGACTCACCGTAGCTCAAGGACGATGAGAGGGAGCTCCTGCTCCACCGGATCGTGGTGGGAAATTCCGGCGACGCCCACAGGTAGTCGTGGTGGGAGGGGATCGCGGCGGCGGCAGGTGAGGGCGGCGGTGGCGGAGCAGGTACTTGGCGACAGCGGCGGTGTTGAAGGTACGTGGCGACGGAGGCACGGCGGCGGCGGAGCACTTCTTGATGGGCGACAAATCGCGCAGCTTGGCGGTGACAGCCCCTGGCGACGCACGGGCGACGACGGAGGAAGAAGACAGGGTGGAGGGACTTGTTTGCGACGGTTTTGAAACTACGAGGGCTTTTTTGCAAAATTAGCAATGAACTATAGGCGCGACATGTTTTTTGGGACGGAGGGAGTATTACTTAAGAACTCCCACTTAGATAGACATCCCTCTAATCATCTAAGTGATCACATGATCCAAATCAACTAAACCATGTCCGATCATCACGTGAAATGGAGTAGTTTTCAATGGTGAACATCACTATGTTGATCATATCTACTATATGATTCACGCTCGCGGTCTTAGTGTTTTGAGGCCATATATGCATATGCTAGGCTCGTCAAGTTTAACCCGAGTATTTCTGCGTCTGCAAAACTGGCTTGCACCCGTTGTATGTGAACGTAGAGCTTATCACACCCGATCATCACGTGGTGTATCGGCACGACGAACTTTGGCAATGGTGCATACTCAGGGAGAACACTTGTACCTTGAAATTTAGTGAGAGATCATCTTATAATGCTACCGTCAATCAAAGCAGAATAAGATGCATAAAGGATAAACATCACATGCAATCAATATAAGTGATATGATATGGCCACCATCATCTTGTGCCTTTGATCTCCATCTCCAAAGCACCGTCATGATCACCATCGTCACCGGCTTGACACTTTGATCTCTATCGAAGCATCGTTGCCGTCTCGCCAACTATTGCTACTACGACTATTGCTACCGCTTAGTGATAAAGTAAAACAATTACAGGGCGATTGCATTGCATGCAATAAAGCGACAACCATATGGCTCCTGCCAGTTGCCGATAACTCCGTTACAAAACATGATCATCTCATACAATAAAATATATCATCATTCCTTGACCATATCACATCACAACATGCCCTGCAAAAACAAGTTAGACGTCCTCTACTTTGTTGTTGCAAGTTTTACGTGGCTGCTACGGGCTGAGCAAGAACCGTTCTTACCTATGCATCAAAACCACAACGATATTTCGTCAAGTTAGTGCTGTTTTAACCTTCACAAGGACCTGGCGTAGTGATACGTCTCCAACATATCTATAACTTTTTATTGTTCCATGCTATCATATATTCTGTTTTGGATGTTTAATGGGCTTATTTATACACTTTTACATTATTTTTGGGACTAACCTATTAACAGGAGGCCCAGCCCAAATTGTTGTTTTTTTGCCTATTTCAGTGTTTCGCAGAAAAAGAATATCAAACGGAGTCCAAATGGAATGAAACCTTCGGGAACGTGATTTTTGGAACAAACGTGATCCAGAGGACTTGGAGTGGACGTCAAGAAACCGACGAGGAAGCCACAAGGTAGGAGGGCGCGCCTACCCCCCTGGGCGCGCCCTCCACCCTCGTGGGCCTCTCGTGGCTCCACCGACCTACTTCTTCCTCCTATATATACCTACGTACCCCCAAACCATCGGAGAGCACCACGAAAACCTAATTCCACCGCCGCAACCTTCTGTACCCGTGAGATCCCATCTTGGGGCCTTTTCCGGCGTCCTGCCGGAGGGGCATCGATCACGGAGGGCTTCTACATCAACACCATAGCCTCTCCGATGATGTGTGAGTAGTTTACCTCAGACCTTCGGGTCCATAGTTATTAGCTAGATGGCTTCTTCTCTCTCTTTGGATCTCAATACAAAGTTCTCCTCGATTCTCTTGGAGATCTATTCGATGTAATCTTCTTTTGCGGTGTGTTTGTTGAGATCCGATGAATTGTGGGTTTATGATCAAGATTATCTATGAACAATATTTGAATCTTCTCTGAATTCTTTTATGTATGATTGGTTATCTTTGCAAGTCTCTTCGAATTATCAGTTTGGTTTGGCCTACTAGATTGATCTTTCTTGCAATGGGAGAAGTGCTTAGCTTTGGGTTCAATCTTGCGGTGCTCGATCCCAGTGACAGTAGGGGAAACGACACGTATTGTATTGTTGCCATCGAGGATAAAAAGATGGGGTTTATATCATATTGCATGAGTTTATCCCTCTACATCATGTCATCTTGCTTAAAGCGTTACCCCGTTCTTATGAACTTAATACTCTAGATGCATGCTGGATAGCAGTCGATGTGTGGAGTAATAGTAGTAGATGTAGGCAAGAGTCGGTCTACTTGTCACGGACATGATGCCTATATACATGATCATACCTATATATTCTCATAACTATGCTCAATTCTATCAATTGCTCGACAGTAATTTGTTCACCCATCGTAATACTTATGCTATCTTGAGAGAAGCCACTAGTGAAACCTATGGCCCCCGGGTCTATTTTCCATCATATTAATCTCCCGTCAACAAGCTATTTATGGCGCCGTTTATTTTGCTTTCTTTACTTTTAGTCTTTATCATAAAAATACCAAAAATATTATCTTATCATCTCTATCAGATCTCACTCTCGTAAGTGACCGTGAAGGGATTGACAACCCCTTTTATCGCGTAGGTTGCGAGGTTCTTATTTGTTTGTGTAGGTGCGTGGGACTTGAGCGTGGCCTCCTACCGGATTGATACCTTGGTTCTCAAAAACTGAGGGAAATACTTACGCTACTTTACTGCATCACCCTTTCCTCTTCAAGGGAAAACCAACGCAGTGCTCAAGAGGCAGCAAGAAGGATTTCTGGCGCCATTGCCGGGGAGTCTACGCACAAGTCAAGACATACCAAGTACCGATCACAAACTCTTATCCCTCGCATTACATTATTTGCCATTTGCCTCTCGTTTTCCTCTCCCCCACTTCACCCTTGCCGCTTTATTCGCCCTTCTTCTGTTCGTCTTTTCGTTTGCTTTGATGTCTTACTTGGCTCGTTTGCTCGTTTGGTTGGAATAGTTGTTTATTTATTGCTAAACAGAGAACCTAAGATCTATGGATCCTCATCAGCTTGCTAATCTTTTTAAGAGATCCAATTATGATGAACCAATTGCTAGTGAGTTTTGTGCACTATATTATCTTTATGAAGTTTTGCTTGAAATTCGTGAATCTGAAAATTGTGATGAAGTACTTTATGGAGTGATTCACGATGGATCTTTGAATAAAAAGCATGATTGCAATGATGATAGTATAAATTCTATTAATGTCAATTGTGCTTATAATTTGCAAAACCCTAAGCTTGGGGATGCTAGTTTTGCTATGTCTACTACTTGTTGCAATGATCATGATTGGGGTGATTCTTCTTATGATCTTGAAAATTTATTTGAGCCCCATGATGAATATGAGATTGATAATAATGTTTGCAATAATATTGAAAGTGAGTTTGGAAGAGTGTCGACTTTAGATCCCACATATTTGGAGAATGTTCAATCTTATGATTTTTTTGATAAAAGTGGGTTTGGAGAGGTCATGACTTTAGTTAATGTTAATCCCACTACTTTGGAAGAGTGTCAACTTTGCATGCATGTGGATCGTGTTGAGAATATGTTATGTGGTAGCTATATTGTTGAATTTTATTATGATCCTACATGTAATTATTATGAGAGAGGAAAATATGGTTGTAGAAATTTTCATGTTACAAAATTACCTCTCGTTATGTTGAGATTGCTATCGTTCCTTTCTTCTTCCTTGCATATGCTAGTTTTTGTTTGCCTTGATAATTTGTTTGCTTATAAAATACCTATGCATAGGAAGTATTTTAGACTTAAGTGTGTTTGTCACATGTTTTATGATGCTCTCTTTGCGCTTCAATTCTTGTCTTTCATGTGAGCATTATTAAAATTATCAATGCCTAGCTAAAAGGCTTTAAAGAAAAGCGCTTGTTGGGAGACAACCCAACATTTTTCCTTGCTGTTATTCAATAAATCTTTGATCTAGCCTCTGGTTAGATTTGTTTTTGTGTTTTAATTAGTGTTTGTGCCAAGTAAAACCTATAGGATCTTCTTGGATGATAGTTATTTGATCTTGCTGAAAATTCCAGAAACTTTCTGTTCACGAAAACAATTGTTAAAAATCACCAGAACGTGATAAAATACTAATTCCAATTGCAGTAGATCAATAAAAAATTTATCTAGCTCGTCCTATTTTGGTATATTTTTCTGAGTTCCAGAAGTTTGCGTTAGATACAGATTACTACAGACTGTTCTGTTTTTGACAGATTCTGTTTTTCGCGTGTTGTTTGCTTATTTTGATGAATCTATGGCTAGTAAAATAGTTTATGAACCATAAATAAGTTGGAATACAGTAGGTTTAACACCAATATAAATAAATAATGAGTTCATTACAGTACCTTAAAGTGGTGTTTTCTTTTCTTTCACTAACGGAGCTCACGAGATTTTCTGTTAAGTTTTGTGTTGTGAAGTTTTCAAGTTTTGGGTAAAGATTTGATGGATTATGAAACAAGGATTGGCAAGAGCCTAAGCTTGGGTATGCCCAAGGCAACCCAAGGTGAAATCCAAGGACAACCGAAAGCCTAAGCTTGGGGATGCCCCGGAAGGCATCCCCTCTTTTGTCTTCGTCTATCGGTAACTTTACTTGGGGCTATATTTTTATTCACCACATGATATGTGTTTTGCTTGGAGCGTCTTGTATGATTTGAGTATCTTCTTTTTAGTTTACCACAATCATCCTTGCTGTACACACCTTTTGGGAGAGACACACATTAATCGGAATTTGCTAGAATACTCTATGTGCTTCAGTTATATCTTCTGAGCTATATAGTTTTTGCTCTAGTGCTTCACTTATATCTTTTAGAGCACGGCGGTGGTTTTATTTTATAGAAATTATTGATCTCTCATGCTTCACTTATATTATTTTGAGAGTCTTTTAGAACAGCATGGTAGTTGCTTTGGTTAAAATTTTAGTCCTAAAGTTATGAGCATCCAAAATAGGTGTAATAAAAACTATCATATAGAGTGCATTGAATATTATGAGAAGTTTGATACTTGATAATTGTTTCGAGATATGAAGATGGTGATATTAGAGTCATGCTAGTTGAGTAGTTGTGAATTTGAGAAATACTTGTGTTAAAGTTTGTGATTCCCGTAGCATGCACGTATGGTGAACCGTTATGTGATGAAGTCGGAGCATGATTTATTTATTGATTGTCTTCCTTATGAGTGGCGGTCGGGGACGAGCGATGGTCTTTTCCTACAAATCTATCCCCCTAGGAGCATGCACGTAATACTTCGTTTCGATAACTAATAGATTTTTGCAATAAGTATGTGAGTTCTTTATGACTAATGTTGAGTCCATGGATTATACGCACTCTCACCCTTCCACCATTGCTAGCCTCTCTAATACCGTGCACCTTTCGCCGGTATCATACACCCACCATTACCTTCCTCAAAACAGCCACCATACCTACCTATCATGGCATTTCCATAGCCATTCTGAGATATATTGCCATGCAACTTACCACCATTCCTTTTACTATGACACGCTCCATCATTGTCATATTGCTTTGCATGATCATGTAGTTGACATCGTATTTGTGGCAAAGCCACCTTCATAATTCTTTCATACATGTCACTCTTGATTCATCGCATATCCCGGTACACCGCCGGAGGCATTCACATAGAGTCATATTTTGTTCTAAGTAATTGAGTTGTAATACTTGAGTTGTAAGTAAATAAAAGTGTGATGATCATCATTATTAGAGCATTGTCCCAAGTGAGGAAAGGATGATGGAGACTATGATTCCCCCACAAGTCGGGATGTGACTCCGGGTGAAAAATAAAAAGAAAAAAAGAAAAAAAGAGGCCATAACAAAAGAGAAAAGGCCCAAATAAAAAAAATAAAAAATGAGAGAAAAAAAGAGAAGGGACAATGTTGCTTACCACACTTGTGCTTCAAAGTAGCACCATGATCTTCATTGATAGAGAGTCTCCTATGTTGTCACTTTCATATGCTAGTGGGAATTTTACATTATAGAACTTGGCTTGTATATTCCAATGATGGGCTTCCTAAAAATGCCCTAGGTCTTCGTGAGCAAGCAAGTTGGATCCACACCCACTTAGTATCTTTTGTTGAGCTTTCATACACTTATAGCTCTAGTGCATCCGTTGCATGGCAATCCCTACTCACTCACATTGATATCTATTAATGGGCATCTCCATAGCCCGCTGATACGCCTAGTTGATGTGAGACTATCTTCTCCTTTTTGTCTTCTCCACAACCACCATTCTATTCCACCTATAATGCTATATCCATGACTCACGCTCATGTATTGCGTGAAAGATTGAAAAGTTTGAGAACATTAAAAGTATGAAACAATTGCTTGGCTTGTCATCGGGGTTGTGCATGATTAAATACTTTATGTGATGAAGATAGAGCATTGCGAGACTATATGATTTTGTAGGGATAACTTTCTTTGGCCATGTTATTTTGAGAAGACATGATTGCTTTATTAGTATGCTTGAAGTATTATTATTTTCATGTCAATATTAAACTTTTATCTTAAATCTTTCGGATCTGAACATTCATGCCACAATAGAGAAAATTACATTAAGCAATATGCTAGGTAGCATTCCACATCACAAAAATTATGTTTTTATCATTTACCTACTTGAGGACGAGCAGGAATTAAGCTTGGGGATGCTTGATATGTCTCCAACGTATCTATAATTTTTGATTGTTCCATGCTATTATATATTCTGTTTTGGATGTTTAATGGGCTTATTTATACACTTTTACATTATTTTTGGGACTAACCTATTAACCGGAGGCCAGCCCAAATTGCTGTTTTTTTGCCTATTTCAGTGTTTCGCAGAAAAAGAATATCAAACGGAGTCCAAACGGAATGAATCCTTCGGGAACATGATTTTTGGAACAAACGTGATCCAGAGGACTTGGAGTGGATGTCAAGCAACCGACGAAGAAGCCATGAGGCAGGGGGCGCGCCCTCCACCCTCGTGGGCCCCTCGTGGCTCCACCGACCTACTTCTTCCTCCTATATATACCTACGTACCCCCAAACCATCGGAGAGCACCATGAAAACCTAATTCCACCGCCGCAACCTTCTGTACCCGTGAGATCCCATCTTGGGGCCTTTTCCGGCGTCCTGCCGGAGGGGGCATCGATCACGGAGGGCTTCTACATCAACACCATAGCCTCTCCGATGATGTGTGAGTAGTTTACCTCAGACCTTCGGGTCCATAGTTATTAGCTAGATGGCTTCTTCTCTCTCTTTGGATCTCAATACAAAGTTCTCCTCGATTATCTTGGAGATCTATTCGATGTAATCTTCCTTTGCGGTGTGTTTGTCGAGATCCGATGAATTGTGGGTTTATGATCAAGATTATCTATGAACAATATTTGAATCTTCTCTGAATTCTTTTATGTATGATTGGTTATCTTTGCAAGTCTCTTCGAATTATCAGTTTGTTTTGGCCTACTAGATTGATCTTTCTTGCAATGGGAGAAGTGCTTAGCTTTGGGTTCAATCTTGCAGTGCTCGATCCAAGTGACAGTAGGGGAAACGACACGTATTGTATTGTTGCCATTGAGGATAAAAAGATGGGGTTTATATCATATTGCATGAGTTTATCCCTCTACATCATGTCATCTTGCTTAAAGCGTTACTCCGTTCTTATGAACTTAATACTCTAGATGCATGCTGGATAGCGGTCGATGTGTGGAGTAATAGTAGTAGATGCAGGCAGGAGTCGGTCTACTTGTCACGGACGTGATGCCTATATACATGATCATACCTAGATATTCTCATAACTATGTGCTACCTCTTGAGCACTGCGTTGGTTTTCCCTTGAAGAGGAAAGGGTGATGCAGTAAAGTAGCGTAAGTATTTCCCTCAGTTTTTGAGAACCAAGGTATCAATCCAGTAGGAGGCCACTCACGAGTCCCTCGCACCTACACAAACAAATAGAATCCTCGCAACCAACGCAATAAAGGGGTTGTCAATCCCTTCACGGTCACTTACAAAAGTGAGATCTGATAGATATGATAAGATAATATTTTTGGTATTTTTATGATAAAGATGCAAAGTAAAATAAAGCAAAATAAACGACGCCAGAAATAGCAAAGTGTTGGAAGATTAATATGATGGAAATAGACCCGGGGGCCATAGGTTTCACTAGCGGCTTCTCACATGAGCATAAGTATTACGGTGGGTAAACAAATTACTGTTGAGCAATTGATAGTATTGAGCATAGTTATGAAAATATCTAGGTATGATCATGTATATAGGCATCACGTCCGCGACAAGTAGACCGAGTCCTGCCTGCATCTACTACTATTACTCCACACATCGACCGCTATCCAGCATGCATCTAGAGTATTAAGTTCAAAAGAACAGAGTAACGCTTTAAGTAAGATGACATGATGTAGAGGGATAAACTCATGCAATATGATATAAACCCCATCTTGTTATCCTCGATGGCAACAATACAATACGTGCCTTGCTGCCCCTACTGTCACTTGGAAAGGACACCGCAAGATTGAACCCAAAGCTAAGCACTTCTCCCATTGCAAGAAAGATCAATCTAGTAGGCCAAACCAAACTGATAATTCGAAGAGGCTTGCAAAGATAACCAATCATACATAAAAGAATTCAGAGAGGATTCAAATATTGTTCATAGATAAACTTGATCATAAACCCACAATTCATCGGTCTCAACAAACACACCGCAAAAGAAGATTACATCGAATAAATCTCCACGAGAATCGTGGAGAACTTTGTATCGAGATCCAAAAAGAGAGAAGAAGCTATCTAGCTAATAACTATGGACCCGAAGGTCTGAGGTAAACTACTCACACATCATCGGAGAGGCTATTGTGTTGATGTAGAAGCCCTCCGTGATCAATGCCCCCTCCGGCAGGACGCCGGAAAAGGCCCCAAGATGGGATCTCATGGGTACAGAAGGTTGCGGCAGTGGAATTAGGTTTTCATGGATGCTTCTGTTGGTTTGGGGGTACGTAGGTATATATAGGAGGAAGAAGTACGTCGGTGGAGCAACGTGAGCCCCACGAGGGTGGAGGGCGCGCCCAGGGGGGTAGGCGCGCCCCCTACCTCGTGCCCTCCTGGTTGATGGCTTGACGTAGGGTCCAAGTCCTGTGGATCATGTTCGTTCCAAAAATCACGTTCCTGAAGGTTTCATTCCGTTTGGACTTCGTTTGATATTCTTTTTCTGCGAAACTCTGAAATGGGCAAAAAACAACAATTCTGGGCCGAGCCTCCGGTTAATAGGTTAGTCCCAAAAATAATATAAAAGTGTATAACAAAGCCCATTAATCATCCAAAACAGAATATAATATAGCATGAAGCAATCAAAAATTATAGATACGTTGGAGACATATCACTATGCTCAATTCTATCAATTGCTCGACAGTAATTTGTTCACCCACCATAATACTTATGCTATCTTGAGAGAAGCCACTAGTGAAACATATGGCCCCGGGGTCTATTTTCCATCATATTAATCTCCCGTCAACAAGCTATTTCCGGCGCCGTTTATTTTGCTTTCTTTACTTTTAGTCTTCATCATAAAAATACCAAAAATATTATCTTATAATCTCTATCAGATCTCACTCTCGCAAGTGACCGTGAAGGGATTGACAACCCCTTTATCACGTTGGTTGCGAGGTTCTTATTTGTTTGTGTAGGTGCGTGGGACTTGAGCGTGGCCTTCCTTTTTTTATTTGGCCTTTCTTCTTTTTTTGGTACAATACTCTATGAATGGTGATCATCACACTTCTATTTATTTACAACTCAATGATTACAACTCGATACTAGAACAAAGTATGACTCTATATGAATGCCTCCGGCGGTATACCGGGATAGCAATGAATCAAGAGTGACATGTATGAAAAATTATGAACGGTGGCTTTTTCCACAAATACGATGTCAACTACATGATTATGCAAAGCAATATGACAATGATGAACGTGTCATGATAAACGGAACGGTGGAAAGTTGCATGAAAATATATCTCGGAATGGCTATGGAAATGCCATAATAGGTAGATATGGTGGCTGTTTTGAGAAAGATATAAGGAGATTTATGTGTGAAAGAGCGTATCATATCACGGGGTTTGGATGCACCGGCGAAGTTTGCACCAACTCTCAATGTGAGAAAGGCCAATGCACGGTACCGAAGAGGCTAGCAATGATGGAAGGGTAAGAGTGCGTATAATCCATGGACTCAACATTAGTCATAAAGAACTCATATACTTATTGCAAAAATCTACAAGTCATCAAAAACCAAGCACTACACGCATGCTCCTAGGGGGATAGATTGGTAGGAAAAGACCATCTCTCGTCCCCGACCGCCACTCATAAGACAATCAAAGTACACCTCATGTTTCAAATTTGTTACATAACGTTTACCATACGTGCATGCTATGGGACTTGCAAACTTCAACACAAGTATTTCTCAATTTCACAACTACTCAACTAGCACAACTTTAATATCACTACCTCCATATCTCAAAACAATCATCAAACTTCTCTTAGTATTCAGCACACTCATAAGAAAGTTTTTTAATAGTCTTGAATACTTAGCATATTAGGATTAATTTCCCAATTTAAGAAAATTACCATGCTGTTTAAGACTCTCAAAATAATATAAGTGAAGCATGAGAGAATAATAGTTTCTATAAAACAAATCCACCGCCGTGCTCTAAAAGATATAAGTGAAGCACTAGAGCAAAAACTATATAGCTCAAAAGAAATAAGTGAAGCGCATAGCGTATTCTAATAAATTCCGAATCATGTGTGTTTCTCTCAAAAGGTGTGTACAGCAAAGATGATTGTGGTAAACTAACAAATAAAGACTCAAATAATACAAGACGCTCCAAGCAAAACACTTATCATATGGTGAATAAAAATATATCTCCAAGTAAAGTTACTGATGGAAGTAGACGAAAGAGGGGATGCCTTCCGGGGCATCCCCAAGCTTTGGCTTTTTGGTGTCCTTAGATTATCTTGGGGTGCCATGGGCATGCCCAAGCTTAGGCTCTTGCCACTCCTTGTTCCATAATCCATCAAATCTTTCACCCAAAACTTGAAAACTTCACAACACAAAACTTAACAGAAAATCTCATGAGCTCCGTTAGCGAAAGAAAACAAAACACCACTTCAAGGTACTGTAATGAACTCATTATTTATTTATATTGGTGTTAAAACTACTGTATTCCAACTTCTCTATGGTTTATAAACTATTTTACCAGCCGTAGATTCATCAAAATAAGCAAACAACACATAAAAAACAGAATCTGTCAAAAACAGAACAGTCTGCAGTAATCTGTAACTAACGCAAACTTATGGAACTCTAAAACTTCAGAAAAAATAGGAAGACCTAGAAAATTTGTTTATTGATCAGCAGCATTTGGAATCAATATTTTATCATGTTCTGGTGATTTTTAACAATTATTTTCGTGAACAGAAAGTTTCTGGAATTTTCAGCAAGATCAAATAACTATCATCCAAGAAGATCCTATAGGTTTAACTCAAACAATAATTAAAACATAAAAACAAATCTAACCAGAGGCTAGATCAAAGATTTATTCCTAAACAGAAGCAAAAAGCAAAAAACTAAAAATAAAATTGGGTTGCCTCCCAACAAGCACTATCGTTTAACGCCCCTAGCTAGGCATAATAGCAAGGATAGATCTAGGTATTGCCATAATAATAGGATAGATCATTAAAACTCATTTCATATTCTCTACGTTCAGCAGCGAGTTTTCTTTGAGGCAAGCAAAAGTAATCAAAAGGGCTAAATTTAATGGGACAAAAGTCCCCAAGATCAACTTTAGGAGGTATAGGTTCCTCCTTCGGCCCTTCGTATTGCACAACCAATTCATCATTATAAGCATTCTTTTGACAGAACTTTGTGAGCCTATACTCGAAAGAATATCCTAGCTCATTATTTCGAATAGCAAAATCATTATTAAGTTCAGAAATTCTATCAACTAGAACATTGGTAGGAACCTTTTTTCTAAGGTTCTCATTAAAAGCAACATAGTCTAGAGATTGAAAACGCATTATTTCCTCTTGATCAAATAGGATAGTTTCTATGGGAGGACGGCTAGCGTCCACCCTATAATGCGCAAAGATTTCTTTGGCCTCTTTTATTATAAATCTGAACTCATGAGCCAAAAAGATAGTAGCGGCACGCTTAACAGAAGAATGCTCAATATTAGAAAATTCTAGGAAAATCCTTTGTATGCAAGGGTGCATGTGCATAAATTGCCTTTCAAGTTCAACTACAAGCATGGCAATAGCGTCCGCAAGACTACTAGTTCTATGAAGAATAGAACTGCCCATAGAAGGCAAAGCACCGGCACAAGTAAAGAAATCTTGAATAACCCCTTTTCCAATAATATTACCACTACCAATTCGGATTTTTTTGTATGCAAGATAGGGGGTTCTTCAGCAGGAGCATCAGAATTTTCCATGTTATTACTATTGTCCATATCGACAATAGTTTCCCCAATTTCAGACATAACGGCAGAAAGTGCGAGGAGCAAAAAGAGAGAGGGAGGCAAACGGAAAAGAGTGGGCGAATAAAATGGCAAGGGTGAAGTGGGGGAGAGGAAAACGAGAGGCAAATGGCAAATAATGTAATGCGGGAGATAAGGGTTTGTGATGGATACTTGGTATGTTGACTTTTGCGTAGACTCCCCGGCAACAGCGCCAGAAATCCTTCTTGCTACCTCTTGAGCACTGCGTTGGTTTTCCCTCGAAGAGGAAAGGGTGATGCAGTAAAGTAGCGTAAGTATTTCCCTCAGTTTTTGAGAACCAAGGTATCAATCCAGTAGGAGGCCACGCACGAGTCCCTCACACCTACACAAACAAATAAAATCCTCGCAACCAACGCAATAAAGAGGTTGTCAATCGCTTCACGGTCACTTACGAAAGTGAGATCTGATAGATATGATAAGATAATATTTTTGGTATTTTTATGATAAAGATGCAAAGTAAAATAAAGCAAAATAAACGACACCAGAAATAGCTAAGTGTTGGAAGATTAATATGATGGAAAATAGACCCGGGGGCCATAGGTTTCACTAGTGGCTTCTCCCATGAGCATAAGTATTACGGTGGGTAAACAAATTACTGTTGAGCAATTGATAGAATTGAGCATAGTTATGAGAATATCTAGGTATGATCATGTATATAGGCATCACGTCCGCGACAAGTAGACCGACTCCAGCCTGCATCTACTACTATTACTCCACACATCGACCGCTATCCAGCATGCATCTAGAGTATTAAGTTCAAAAGAACAGAGTAACACTTTAAGTAAGATGACATGATGTAGAGGGATAAACTCATGCAATATGATATAAACCCCATCTTGTTGTCCTCGATGGCAACAATACAATACGTGCCTTGCTGCCCCTACTGTCACTGGGAAAGGACACTGCAAGATTGAACCCAAAGCTAAGCACTTCTCCCATTGCAAGGAAGATCAATCTAGTAGGCCAAACCAAACTGATAATTCGAAGAGACTTGCAAAGATAACCAATCATACATAAAAGAATTCAGAGAAGATTCAAATATTGTTCATAGATAAACTTGATCATAAACCCACAATTCATCAGTCTCAACAAACACACCGCAAAAGAAGATTACATCGAATAGATCTCCATGAGAATCATGGAGAACTTTGTATTGAGATCCAAAAAGAGAGAAGAATCCATCTAGCTAATAACTATGGACCCGAAGGTCTGAGGTAAACTACTCACACATCATCAGAGAGGCTATGGTGTTGATGTAGAAGCCCTCCATGATCAATGCCCCCTCCGGCAGGACGCCGGAAAAGGCCCCAAGATGGGATCTCACGGGTACAGAAGGTTGCGGCGGTGGAATTAGGTTTTCGTGGATGCTTCTGTTGGTTTGGGGGTATGTAGGTATATATAGGAGGAAGAAGTACGTCGGTGGAGCAAAGTGGGCCCCACGAGGGTGGAGGGCGTGCCTAGGGGGGTAGGCGCGCCCCCTACCTCGTGCCCTCCTGGTTGATGTCTTGACGTAGGGTCCAAGTCCCGTGGATCACGTTCGTTCCGAAAATCACGTTCCCGAAGGTTTCATTCCGTTTGGACTCCGTTTGATATTCTTTTTCTGCGAAACTCTGAAATAGGCAAAAAACAACAATTCTGGGCTGGGCCTCCGGTTAATAGGTTAGTCCCAAAAATAATATAAAAGTGTATAACAAAGCCCATTAATCATCCAAAACAGAATATAATATAGCATGAAGCAATCAAAAATTATAGATACGTTGGAGACGTATCACTATGCTCAATTCTATCAATAGATCGACAGTAATTTGTTCACCCACCATAATACTTATGCTATCTTGAGAGAAGCCACTAGTGAAACCTACGGCCCCCGGGTCTATTTTCCATCATATTAATCTCCCGTCAACAAGCTATTTCCGGCGCCGTTTATTTTGCTTTCTTTACTTTTAGTCTTTATCATAAAAATACCAAAAATATTATCTTATAATCTCTATCAGATCTCACTCTCGTAAGTGACTGTGAAGGGATTGACAACCCCTTTATCGCGTTGGTTGCGAGGTTCTTATTTGTTTGTGTAGGTGCGTGGGACTTGAGCGTGGCCTCCTATTGGATTGATACCTTGGTTCTCAAAAACTGAGGGAAATACTTACGCTACTTTACTGCATCACCCTTTCCTCTTCAAGGGAAAACCAACGCAGTGCTCAAGAGGTAGCACGTAGCCACAATCGATTCAACTAAAGTTGGAGAAACAGACACCCGCCAGCCACCTGTGTGCGAAGCACGTCGGTAGAACCAGTCTCGCGTAATGTCGGTCCAGGCCGCTTCATCCAACAATACCGCCAAATCAAAGTATGACATGCTGGTAAGTAGTATGACTAGTATCGCCCACAACTCACTTGTGTTCTACTCGTGCATATAGCATCTACGCATAAACCTGGCTCGGATGCCACTGTTGGGGAACGTAGTAATTTCAAAAAAGATCCTACGCACACGCAAGATCATGGTGATGCATAGCAACGAGAGGGGAGAGTGTTGTCGACGTACCCTCATAGACCGAAAGCGGAAGCGTTATGACAACGCGGTTGATGTAGTCGTACGTCTTCACGATCGACCGATCCTAGCACCGAAGGTACGACACCTCCGCGGACTGCATACGTTCAGCTCGGTGACGTCCCACGAACTCACGATCCAGTAGAGCTTCGAGGGAGAGTTCCGCCAGCATGATGGCATGGTGACGGTGATGATGTTGCTACCGAAGCAGGGCTTCGCCTAAGCACCGCTACGATATGACCGAGGTGGAATATGGTGGAGGGGGGCACCGCACATGGCTTGGAACAATCAACTTGTGTGTCCTAGGGTGCCCCCCCGCCCCCGTATATAAAGGAGCAAGGGGGGAGGCCGGCCGGCCTTGGTGCGCCCCAATGAGAGGAGGAATCCTCCTCCTAGTAGGAGTAGGATTCATCCTTTCCTAGTCCTACTAGGGAGGGGGGAGGGGGAAGGAAAGAGAGGGAGAGGGAAAGAGGGGCCGCGCCCCCCTCCCATAGTCCAATTCGGACTCCCCATAGGAGGGGGCGCGCCACCTCCTGGGCTACAGCCCTCTCTCTCCCCTAAAGCCCACTAAGGCCCAATACTTCCCCGGGGGGTTCCGGTAACACCTCCGGCACTCCGGTTTTCTCCGAAATCACTCGGAACACTTCCGGTGTCCGAATATTTCCGTCCAATATATCAATCTTTATGTCTCGACCATTTCGAGACTCCTCGTCATGTCCGTGATCACATCCGGGACTCCGAACTATCTTTGGTACATCAAAACACATAAACTCATAATACCGATCGTCATCGAACATTAAGCGTGTGGACCCTACGGGTTCGAGAACTATGTAGACATGACCGAGACATGTCTCCGGTCAATAACCAATAGCGGAACCTGGATGCTCATATTGGTTCCTACATATTCTACGAAGATCTTTATCGGTCAAACCGCATAACTACATACGTTGATCCCTTTGTCATTGGTATGTTACTTGCCCGAGATTCGATCGTCGATATCTCAATACCTAGCTCAATCTCGTTACCGACAAGTCTCTTTACTCGTTCCGTAATGCATCATCCCGCAACTAACTCATTAGTCACATTGCTTGCAAGGCTTATAGTGATGTGCATTACCGAGAGGGCCCAAAGATACCTCTCTGACAATCGGAGTGACAAATCCTAGTCTCGATCTATGCCAACTCAACAAGTACCATCGGAGACACCTGTAGAGCACCTTTATAATCACCCAGTTACGTTGTGACGTTTGGTAGCACACAAAGTGTTCCTCCGGTAATCGGGAGTTGCATAATCTCATAATTATAGGAACATGTATAAGTCATGGAGAAAGCAATAGCAGTAAACTAAAACGATCAAGTGCTAAGCTAACGGAATGGGTCAAGTCAATCACATCATTCTACTAATGATGTGATTCTGTTTATCAAAAGACAACTCATGTCTATGGTTAGGAAACTTAACCATCTTTGATCAACGAGCTAGTCAAGTAGAGGCATACTAGTGACACTCTATTTGTCTATGTATTCACACATGTATTATGTTTCCGGTTAATACAATTCTAGCATGAATAATAAACATTTATCATGAAATAAGGAAATAAATAATAACTTTATTATTGCCTCTAGGGCATATTTCCTTCAGTCGTACACCTTCATGATCCGTCCCGATCAAGTACTGAACGTACAACACCTCCGTGTTCAGCACACGTTCAACTCGATGACGTCCTCACCTTCTTGATCCAGCAAGAGGGGCGAAGTAGTAGATGAGTTCCGGCAGCACGACGGCGTGGTGACGGTGTTGGTGAAGAACAATCTTCATAGGGCTTCGCCAAGCACAACAGAAACTATGACGGAGGATAAACTAGAGGGACGGGGTTGCCGGCACACGGCTTGGTGCTTCTTGATGAGTTCCAAGTGCTAGCCCTGCCCCTCTATTTATATGTTGAGCCCTGGGGTCGAAACTTGGAGTAAAAGCCTCCTCAAAGTCGGTTTTGCCCACAAGGAAGAGTCCTTCTCGGACTTCCAGGACCAGACGCCACGGTCCTTGGCGTCTGGCCCAGACGCTATGGGCCTCGGCGTCTGGCCCACGGCCAGACTCCAGGGTCTCCGGTGTTTGGCCCCCTGGCCTCCTTTTGCACCGACCTAAAGCCCCGTGGGCTTCACCCCTTGGTCGAACCATATCATCCTATATATCAATATTTACCTCCAGACCATTCCGAAGCTCCTCGTCATGTCCGTGATCTCATCCGAGACCCCGAACAACATTCGGTCACCAACATACATAACTCATATAATACTATATCGTCAAAAAACTTTAAGTGTGCGGACCCTACGGGTTCGAGAACTATGTAGACATGACCGAGACACCTCTCCGGTCAATAACCAATAGCGGAACCTGGATGCCCATATTGGCTCCTACATATTCTACGAAGATCTTTATCGGTCGAACCTTATGACAATATACGTAATTCCCTTTGTCTATCGGTGTGTTAGTTGCCCGAGATTCGATCGTCGGTATCTTCATACCTAGTCAATCTCGTTACCGGCAAGTCTTTTTACTCATTCCGTAATACATTACCTCGTGACTAACTCCTTAGTCGTTCGCTTGCAAGCTTATGATGTGTATTACTGAGAGGGCCCAGAGATACCTCTCCGATACTCGGAGTGACAAATCCTAATCTCGATCTATGCCAACCCAACAAACACCTTCGGAGATACCTGTAGAGCATCTTTATAATCACCCAGTTACGTTGTGACATTTGATAGCACACAAGGCATTCCTCCGGTATCCGGGAGTTGCATAATCTCATAGTCAAAGGAATATGTATTTGACATGAAGAAAGCAATAGCAACAAAACTGAACGATCATTATGCTAAGCTAACGGATGGGTCTTGTCCATCGCATTATTCTCCTAATGATGTGATCCTGTTATCAAATGACAACTCATGTCCATGGTTAGGAACCCTTAACCATCTTTGATCAACGAGCTAGTCAAGTAGAGGCTCACTAGGGACACGGTGTTTGTTTATGTATTCACACATATATTTAGGTTTCCGATCAATACAATTCTAGCATGAATAATAAACCTTTGTCATGAATAAGGAAATATAAAATAACAACTTTATTATTGCCTCTAGGGCATATTTCCTTCAACAACAAACTTTCATCAATGCCTCGCTTCGCTACAGAGCCTCTTATCTCACGTTTTCACTTCCCACAGTCTCCAGGTTGGAAGGACATCATGTCTCCAGGTTGGAAGGACATCATTATAGACACAGTTTCCCTGCCTCTTGTGACCTCTCTTTGCATTGTCCCGTGGTGACTACGACGCTGGCGCGGCTGGTCACGCGCTCTAGCTGTGGCGGCCACGCTCTGCGCCACTGACCGCGTCGAGCCGCGTCGCTCCGGCCGTGTCCGCGGGTCTGTGGTTGCCGACCTAACTCCCTGCTATCTCGCGACGCTCCCTGACCCTGTTCCCCCTCCGGCAGCTTCCTCGTCAGCGCTCACCGCCGTGCGCCCACAGGCAAACAGTGGCCGACATGGCTTTAATGGCGCTCGTCTCTTCCTCCCCGTGCCCCTGGCTCTGTCCACTGCCTCGTGACCTCCCCTGTTCCTCCCCCATCGCCTACCTCCGAGCTCGCGCGCGTGCCCACGTGTCCGCGGCTCCGACCACGCGTCTACGGCGACGCCAGCACGACACCTCCTCCCCTGGCTATATAAGCCGTCACCGACCGCTCCCGACCTCACCAACCTCTGCTCTACCGTCCCAGGAGTGCCCCTGACCACTCCTCCGAGCTCGAGGAGCTCTCACTCCCTCCTATGGTCGTCGTGCCCGTCGCCGGCCTCCTCTCAAATTGTCTCAACACCGATGCCCTCCCTCCTCCATTCCACCACCAGAGGCCTCCACATCCACCCTAGGGCTACCCCAGCTCTCCCGACCTCCTCCTATGGCCTCTTGCCATGAGTTCTCCGGCGGCCGATGCCCTCCTCCGTCGCGGCCATGGTTGCCCTTGTTTCAGAGCTCCCCGGTGGAGAAGACCCCCACCAAGCGATGCGGCTCCTTCCCTTGAGCGCTCCGGTAGGTCAGGCGCCGCCGATGGTGGCTGGAGTCGCCAGCAAGCCTCGTTGGGGCGGCCTCCTCGCTCAACCAGAAGCGGGCAGGTGCGGGAGGAAGAAGAAGATAGGCCAGGCGGGCCCCACCTCCCCGCGGTCCCACCAGTCAGCCGCACACGCGTTGACCCGGCGCTGCTGACGTGGATAAGTGGAGACGTATCGCTCAGAGTACGTTTTCCAGGTTAGTAAGCGTATTTCGTTGTTCCTTTAGATGAAAATACGTTTTACTATTCTGAAGGCACATTCTCTGAAAGGCGCTTTCTCTTTTTCCAGCCACCGGCCGAACCCACTATTTTGTGAACGTTCATCGGTTAAGAGCAGAAAAGCACAAATTATGTTAGCTTTTCTGCCTAATGAACGAACGGCCATAACTTTTTGCTCACAACTCCAAATGAGGTGATTCCAAAGCCCACTTGTTTATCTCGTCGAGCCCGTTCTTTTGGCATCATTTCCATGATGTTGTCACATTCTGAAAATGACCATTATGCCCTTGCCCTTATTCAGCCCCCTCCGAGAGAGAACGTTTTCCGGTGATTCTTTTCGCGAGCTTTCTTGCACTTCTTCCCGGTGAATCCATCCCTCCCAGGCAAGCCACACCCTCCATTTGCATGATTACAATGCAATACCATGGTTTAAATTATTTAAACTTATTTAAAACATTTCATTAGCTGTGTATGATTTGTTCATGGCATGTCTTGGAGTTGTTTTGATCTTGCTATTTCCATGATGTTGCTTGGAGTTCTAGGACTAATATTTTGCAGCTTATGAGGATGACATGTTGCCATTGGATTATTAGTGGCTTATATTATTTTGGTATCTGATATTATGCTTTGGAGTATTATTTTGGAGTTGATGCTATCATGTGGATCTTAGGTTAATATCTTGATATTATTATCGGATTAGTAGCATCATAGTCTTTGGATTCATAATGATTTTAGTTGATATGCTACCCTCAGAGTATTAGGTTATGACTATATTATTCTCTAGATTATGTGTTGGATATTGCTATGACTTGGATTACAGGTGGACATATGATATCAGAGTATTAGTTATACTTTGGGGATAAATTCCGTCATTTTGTTGGTCAGGTGCCACCAAACCGGGCTTTTCCAGTGCAACCACACTTGCTTTATGGGGGCTCCTAACTGGGTCTATTGTCATGCCTCTTGCTGGTGCCTCCAACTAGGGAAGGTTATATGCGTGCGCTACCCTGATCAGGTAGGCCGGTATAAGCCTTGTGTGCCCGAGTTATTTGCGCGCTTTTGTCCCCGTTTGGGACCGTTTATGTTTTGCCACGACAGTGGCTGTTGGGTGTCACGAGGTGACATCGGGGCCACCCATGAGTTAGCCCAAAGGGGAGTTTGCCGGAGTGGCCGGTAGAGTGTTATGGCAATAGACGGTTTTGTCGGAACGCTGTTGGTCCACCCGAATGGGAGCACGAGGCCTTGGGTTCCATAGTGTGGGTACAGTGTGCTAACCTCTGCAGAGTGTGTGTTTAATCTATCGATAGCTGCGTCCTCGGTCATGGGCACAAGTTCGTACTAAGTCACACCGTTCGATCAACACTCACATGACGGAATGACTTATAGGTAACTTATATATTGATATATTTGAGCAGTACAGTTTGGCAGGATGATGATGAAGATATTGGGATGATCTCGAGGATGATCATTCAGTTGTGATGTGATCATGTGGTGATCACGTGGAGGTATTGATCACGAGGTGATCTAGATGATATATTGCTTGGCGGGATAGCCAAGAGTGAGCTGGTCCTAAGATGTTGGTTCATCTGTATTCTAGTAGTATCATATCATGCTTAGTAGTTCCTTTCTTATCATAGTAGTTGATAATAACTTAACTTGTTAAATGCTATGTTGTTGTATTGCCTTGATGCTTTTGGTTGTTGTGAGCTTGCAAGTATATTCAATGTACTGACCTGGCGTGTCATGCCAGATTGTAGGTGATGTCGTGATTGATTGTTTGCTTGTTGAGGGTACCGATCGTGCGACCTAGAACGTGTCCCAGTAAGAGTTCCTGCGGAGTGGAGTTCACCACCTTCTTCGTTGTTCCACTGCTAGAAATATTCTGCTGCTATGAGTTGTTCTGCTGCTAGCCTAGAGCTATCTTAGCAGGCGTAGTGTCGCCATGTGGATGTGATCCTTTGTAACATCAGACCCTTGTATCCCCTATTCTTTGTAATAAGAGCTGATTTGTTCTATGTCAAGCAGTGTCGTATTCCAGAAGACTTACCTCGATCTCTGGGCTGGAATACGGGGCGTTCCGGTCTCTCTGAGCCGGGGTGCCACAGACGAGTAGCACATGCTAGGTACATCAGTGAACCAGCCACTTGAGAATATCTCAATTGATCTACAGCCGTGCCTTCGAACTTTCGAATCGGCACGCTAGGATCATATGGTGTTGCAGAAGGTTTGTAGTCCGAATATCCAAAACGGCTCAAAATCTTCTCAACATAGTGGGATTACAAAAGTGTAATTCCGCCCTCAGAATTTCTTAGTAGCTTGATGTTCAAGATAACATCAGCCACCCCCAGGTCTTTCATCTCAAAGTTATGAGATAGAAAAGCCTTGACCTCCTCGATGACTTTGAGGTGGGTCCCAAATATCAGTATGTCATCGACATACAAACACAGTATAACTCCTTCGCCCCCACCATAGCAATAGTATACACATTTGTTAGCTTCGTTAACAACAAAGCCAGCAGATTTCAGAGTAGTGTTGAACTTCTCATGCCATTGCTTAGGTGCTTGTTTTAGGCCATACAAGGATTTCACTTGCTTGCACACCTTTCTTTCCTGACCATTTACTACAAAGCCATCTGGCTGTTGCATGTAAATTTCCTCGTCTAGCTCTCCGCTAAGGAAAGCCGTCTTAACGTCCATCTGGTGAACGAGAAGACCATGCGAGGCAGCCAAATCGAGTAACACTCGAATGGTTGTCAGTCTAGCCACAGGTGAATAAGTGTCGAAGAAATCCTCTTCTTCTTTCTGGGTATAACCCTTGGCCACAAGCCTAGCCTTGTACTTCTCAACAGTACCATCGGGCCTAAGCTTCTTCTTGAACACCCACTTACATCCCAATGGTTGACAACCATAAGGATGATCTGTGATCTCCCATGTTCTATTAGCCAAGTTGGAATCCATCTCGCTACGGACCGCATCCTTCCAGTAGTCAGCATCCGAAGATGCATAAGCTTCTGAAATGGAACTGGGAGTGTCATCATCCACGAGGTACATGAGGAAATCATCACCAAAAGACTCTGCAATTCTCTGTCTCTTGCTCCTAACAGGAGCTTCCTCGTCGTCCTCCGTGGAACTCATCACTTTTATGTTCATAATAGTCCATCAGAATGGCAGGTTCAGGAGTGTCATAAGATTCCAGTCTAGAAGTGCTTTGCTTATCTCTCATGGGGAAAATATCCTCAAAGAATGTAGCATCCCTAGACTCCATTATCATACCAACCTTTGATACGTCTCCAACGTATCTATAATTTTTGATCGTTCCATGCTATTATATTATCCATCTTGGATGCTTTATATGCATTTATATGCTATTTTATATTATTTTTGGGACTAACCTATTAACCTAGAGCCCAGTGCCAGTTTCTGTTTTTTCCTTGTTTTTGAGTTTTGCAGAAAAGGAATATCAAACAACGTCCAAATGAGCTGAAAATTTACGGTGAATTTTTATGGACCAGAAGAAGCCCCCGAAGCAAAAGAGTTGGGCCAGAAGAGTCCCGAGTCAACGACAAGGGTGGAGGGCGGCCCCACCCCCCTAGGGCACGCCCCTGCCATGTCGCTGACTCATGGACCCCGCTGACTTGTTCCCGACGCAAAAAATTCCTATAAATACCAAAACCCCCAAAAATAAACCTAGATCGGGAGTTCCGCCGCCGCAAGCCTCTGTGGCCACGAGAAACCAATCGGGAGCCCGTTCCGGCACCCTGCCGGATGGGGAAACCATCACCGGTGGCCATCTTCATCATCCCGGCGCTCTCCATGACGAGAAGGGAGTAGTTCACCCTCGGGGCTAAGGGTATGTACCAGTAACTATGTGTTTGATCTCTCTCTCTCTCATGTTCTTGACATGGCACGATCTTGATGTACCGCAAGCTTTGTTATTATAGTTGGATCATATGGTGTTTCTCCCCCTCTACCTTCTTGTGATGAATTGAGTTTTACCTTTGAGGTTTCACTATTATCGGATTGAATACTATTATGGATTTGAGAACACTTGATGTATGTCTTGCGTGGAATACCCGTGGTGACAATGGGGTATTCTATTGATTCACTTGATGTATGTTTTGGCACTCAACTTGCGGAATCCCGAGGTGACATTGGGGTAATCTATGCATAGGGATTGATGCATGTTTTCTTCCTTGTTTCTCCGGTAGGAATCTTGGGGCACTCTTTGAGGTTCTTTATGTTGGATTGAATATTATGAATCTGAAGTTGTTTGATGCGTATCGTATAATTGACCCACGGGTACTTATGGTGACATTGGAGTATCTAGGTGACATTATGGTTGATTGATGTGTGTCATATGGTGTTATTTTACTAAGAACTCTAGGGCTGTTTGTGACACTTATAGGAATAGCTCAATGGATTGATCGGAAAGAATAACTTTGAGGTGGTTTCGTACCCTACAAGCAATTTCATCTTATGTTCTCTGCGATAAGACCTTTGGAGTGACTTTTGTCGCACGTTGAGGGATTGCCATATGATCTAATTATGTTATCATTGTTGAGAGAACTTGCACTAGTGAAAGTATGAACCCTAGGCCTTGTTTCCAAGCATTGCAATACCGTTTTCGCTCACTTTTACCACTTGCTACCTTGCTGTTTTTATATTTTCAGATTAAAAAAACATATATCTACTATCCATATTACCCTTGTATCACCATCTCTCCGCCGAACTAGTGCACCTATACAATTTACCATTGTATTGGGTGTGTTGGGGCCACAAGAGACTCTTTGTTATTTGGTTGCAGGGTTGTTTGAGAGAGACCATCTTCATCCTACGCCTCCCACAGATTGATAAACCTTAGGTCATCCACTTGAGGGAAATTTGCCACTGTCCTACAAAACTCTGCACTTGGAGGCCCAACAACGTCTACAAGGATAAAGTTGCATAGTAGACGTCAAGCTTTTTTCTGGCTTCGTTGCCGGGGAGGCTAGGTAAGCGGCACTCAAGTCCCGTCAACGAAGCTCTTTTCTGGCACCATTGCCGGGGAGGTGAGTGCTTGAAGCTATATCTTTAGATCTTGCAATTGAATCTTTTAGTTTCTTGTTTTATCACTAGTTTAGTTTATAAAAGAAAACTACAAAAAAATGGAATTGAGGTTGCCTCACATGCTTCATCTTTTTAATGTCTTTCGTGAAAATGATGGAAAGGAAAATTGTGCTCAAGTGTTAGAAGAAGAAGTTAATAAAATGTTTGGCATAAAGTATTTGTATGATGAGCATGATTGCAATGTTGTTAGTGTGAATTCCTTGAATATCCATGATGCTAATGATATGCAAAGCCATAAGCTTGGGTTTGATGAAGATAATATTTGTAGTCCCCCCAAGTTTGATGAGCAAATTTATTATGATGAAAGCATGCCTCCTATCTATGATGATTATTGTGATGACATGTGATTTTAATTTTCAATCCCATGATAGTTATTTTGTTGAGTTTGCTCCCACTATTCCCAATGAGAAGAAATTTGCTTATGTGGAGAGTATTAAAAATCCTATGCTTGTGGATAATGAAAAGAATGCTTTATGTGATAGTTATATTGTTGAATTCATTCATGATGCCACTGAAAATTATTTTGAGAGAGGAACATATGCTTTTACATATCTCAATAATATCAAGTTTCCTCTCTATGTGTTGAAAGTTTTGAAGTTATGCTTGTTTTGCCTTCCTATGCTAGTTGATTCTTGTTCCCGTAAGTTGTTTGCTCACAAAATCCCTATGCATAGGAAGTGGGTTACGCTTAAATGTGCTAGTCATATTCTTCATGATGCTCCCATTATGTTTTAATTCTTATCTTCTATGTGAGCATCATTGACACCATCATGCCTAGCTAGAAAGGCATTAAAGAAAAACGCTTGTTGGGAGACAACCCAATATTTACCCCTACTGTTTTTGTGTGTTCACATGATTATGCTACTGTAATAATCATGTTTTATAGCTTTTGTTTCAATAAAGTGCCAAGTACGACCTTTGGGATGGTCTATGGTGATAGTTAACTTGATTCTGCGCAAAACATAAACTTTTGTTCTCAGTCCAGGATTTTTGAAAATTCACTGGAACGTGCTTTTGATCTGAATTTTTGACACATGATTGGTATAAAAATTGTCTATGTTGCCCTAATTTTTCAGAATTTTTGGAGTTACAGAGGTATGGAAACTTTCCAGATTACTACAGACTGTTCTGTTTTTGACAACTTCTGTTTTCATTGTGTAGTTTGCTTATTTTGATGAATCTATGAGTAGTATCGGAGGGTATGAACCATGGAGAAGTTGGAATACAGTAGATATAACACCAACATGAATTTAGAATGAGTTCACAACAGTACCTAAGTGGTGATTTATTTTCTTATACTAAAGGAGCTTACGAGTTTTCTGTTGAGTTTTGTGTTGTGAAGTTTTCAAGTTATTGGTGAAGTTTCGATAGACTACGGAATAAGGAGTGGCAAGAGCCTAAGCTTGGGGATGCCCAAGGCACCCCAAGGTAATATTCAAGGACAACCAAGCATCTAAGCTTGGGGATGCCCCGGATGGCATCCCCTCTTTCGTCTTCGTTCATCGGTAACCTTACTTGGAGCTATATTTTTATTCACCACATGATATGTGTTTTGCTTGGAGCGTCATTTTATTTTATTTTGTTTTGCTTGCTGTTTGAATAATATCCCAAGATCTGAAATTCTTAAATGTTAGAGAGTCTTCACATAGTTGCACAATTATTCGACTATTCATTGATCTTCACTTATATCTTTTGGAGTAGTTTGTCGTTTGCTCTAGTGCTTCACTTATATCTTTTTAGAGCACGGCGGTGGTTTTATTTTGAAGAAATTGATGAACTCTAATGCTTCACTTATATTATTTTGAGAGTCTCTCTAAACAGCATGGTAATTTGCTTAGTTTATGAATTTAGTCTAGTATGATGGGCATCCAAGAGGGATATAATAAAAACTTTCATATAAAGTGCATTGAATACTATGAGAAGTTCGATTCCTTCTGACTGTTTTGAGATATAAAGATGGTGATATTAGAGTCCTGCTAGTGAGTAATTGTGGATTGGTAAGAATACTTGTGTTAAAGTTTGTGATTCCCGTAGCATGCACGTATGGTGAACTGTTATGTAACGAAGTCAGAGCATGATTTATTTATTGACTTCCATCCTTTGTGTAGAGGTCGGGATCGCGCGATGGTTAACTCCTACCAACCCTTCCCCTGGGAGCATGCGTGTAGTACTTTGTTTCGATGACTAATAGATTTTTGCAATAAGTATGTGAGTTCTTTATGACTAATGTTGAGTCCATGGATTATACGCACTCTCACCCTTCCACCATTGCTAGCCTCTCTATTACCGCGCAACTTTCGTCGGTGCCATACACCCACCATATACCTTCCTCAAAACAGCCACCATACCTACCTATTATGACATTTTCATAGCCATTCCGAGATATATTGCCATGCAACTTTCCACCGTTCCGTTTATTATGACACGTTCCATCATTGTCATATTGCTTTGCATGATCATGTAGTTGACATAGTATTTGTGGCAAAGCCACCTTTCATAATTCTTTCATACATGTCACTCTTGAGTCATTGCACATCCCGGTACACCGCCGGAGGCATTCATATAGAGTCATATTTTGTTCTAAGTATCAAGTTGTAATTTTTGAGTTGTAAGTAAATAGAAGTGTGATGATCATCATTATTAGAACATTGTCCCATGTGAGGAAAAAAAGGAGAGGCCAATGAAGCCTGAATAAAAAAAGGAGGCCAAAGAAACCAAACAAAAAAAGGGAGAAAAAGAGAGAAGGGGCAATGTTACTATCCTTTTTCCACACTTGTGCTTCAAAGTAGCACCATGATCTTCATGATAGAGAGACTCCTATGTTGTCACTTTCATATGCTAGTGGGAATTTTTCATTATAGAACTTGCCTTGTATATTCCAACGATGGGCTTCCTCAAATTGCCCTAGGTCTTCATGAGCAAGCAAGTTGGATGCACACCCACTTAGTTTTCTTTTGAGCTTTCAAAAACTTATAGCTCTAGTGCATCCGTTGCATGGCAATCCCTACTCACTAACATTGATATCTATTGATGGGAATCTCCATAGCCCGTTGATATGCCTAGTTGATGTGTGACTATCTCCTTCTTTTTGTCTTCTCTGCAACCACCACTCTATTCCACCTATAGTGCTATGTCTATGGCTCACGCTCATGTATTGCGTGAAAGTTGAAAAAGTTTGAGAATACTAAAGTATGAATTGCTTGGCTAAGACCGGGGTTGTGAATGATTTGAATATTTTGTGTGATGAAGATGGAGCATAGCCAGACTATATGATTTTGTAGGGAGAGCTTTCTTTGGCCATGTTATTTTGAGAAGACATAATTGCCTTGTTAGTATGCTTGAAGTATTATTGTTTTTATGTCAATATAAACTTTTGTTTTGAATCTTATGGATCTGAACATTCATGGATAAATATGTTAGGTAGCATTCCACATCAAAAATTCTATTTTTATCATTTACCTACTCGAGGACGAGCAGGAATTAAGCTTGAGGATGCTTGATATGTCTCCAACGTATCTATAATATTTTATTGTTCCATGCTATTATATTATCCATCTTGGATGTTTTATATTCATTCATATGCTATTTTATATTATTTTTGGGACTAACCTATTAACCTAGAGTCTAGTGCCAGTTTATGTTTTTCCTTGTTTTTGAGTTTTGCAGCAAAGGAATATCAAACGGAGTCCAAATGAGCTGAAAATTCACGGTGATTTTTTATGGACCAGAAGAAGCCCCCAAAGCAAAAGAGTTATGCCAGAAGAGTCCCGAGTCAACGACAAGGGTGGAGGGCGCCCCTACCCACCTAAGGCGCGCCCCCTGCCTTGTCGCTGACTCGTGGACCCCCCTGACTTGTTCCCGACGCCAAAAATTTCTTTAAATACCAAAACCCCCAGAAATAAACCTAGATCGGGAGTTCCGCTGCCGCAAGCCTCTGTAGCCACGAAAAACCAATCGGGAGCCTGTTCCGGCACCCTACCGGAGGGGGAAACCATCAGCGGTGGCCATCTTCATCATCCCGGCGCTCTCCATGACGAGAAGGGAGTAGTTCACCCTCGGGGCTGAGGGTATGTACCAGTAGCTATGTGTATGATCTCTCTCTCTCTCTCTCTCGTGTTCTTGACATGGCACCATCTTGATGTACCATGAGCTTTGTTATTATAGTTGGATCATATGGTGTTTCTCCCCCTCTACCTTCTTGTGATGAATTGAGTTTTACCTTTGAGGTTGCACTATTATCAGATTGAATACTACTCCCTCCGTCCCAAAATTCTTGTCTTAGATTTGTCTAGATACGGATGTATCTAATACTAAAACATGACTCAATACATCTGTATTTAGACAAATCTAAGACAAGAATTTCGGGACGGAGGGAGCTTATGGATTTGAGAACACTTGATGTATGTCTTGCGTGAGATACCCGTGGTGACAATGGGGTATTCTATTGATTCACTTGATGTATGTTTTGGCACTCAACTTGCGGAATCCCGAGGTGACATTGGGGTAATCTATGCATAGGGATTGATGCATGTTTTCTTCCTTGTTTCTCCGGTAGGAATCTTGGGGCACTCTTTGAGGTTCTTTATGTTGGATTGAATATTATGAATCTGAAGTTGTTTGATGCGTATCGTATAATTGACCCACGGGTACTTATGGTGACATTGGAGTATCTAGGTGACATTATGGTTGATTGATGTGTGTCATATGGTGTTATTTTACTAAGAACTCTAGGGCTGTTTGTGACACTTATAGGAATAGCTCAATGGATTGATCGGAAAGAATAACTTTGAGGTGGTTTCGTACCCTACAAGCAATTTCATCTTATGTTCTCTGCGATAGAAACTTTGGAGTGACTTTTGTCGCACGTTGAGGGATTGCCATATGATCTAATTATGTTATCATTGTTGAGAGAACTTGCACTAGTGAAAGTATGAACCCTAGGCCTTGTTTCCAAGCATTGCAATACCGTTTTCGCTCACTTTTACCACTTGCCACCTTGCTGTTTTTATATTTCCAGATTACAAAAACCTATATCTATTATCCATATTACGCTTGTATCACCATCTCTTCACCAAACTAGTGCACCTATACAATTTACCATTGTATTGGGTGTGTTGGGGACACAAGAGACTCTTTGTTATTTGGTTGCAGGGTTGTTTGAGAGAGACCATCTCCATCCTACGCCTCCCACGAATTGATAAACCTTAGGTCATCCACTTGAGGAAAATTTGCTATTGTCCTACAAAACTCTGCACTTGGAGGCCCAACAACGTCTACAAGGATAAAGTTGCGTAGTAGACATCAACCTTCACGTCGTGTACTTCAGATTTCACCACTAGAAATCTATAGCCAACGCTATGCTTGGCATAGCCAATGAAAACGCAATCCACAGTCTTTGGTCCCAACTCGCACTTTTTGGTTATCGGCACGTTGACTTTCGCCAAACAGCCCCAAGTGCGCAAATAAGAGAGTGTAGTTCTTTTCTTTTCCCATTGCTCATAGGGAGTAGTCTCATTATCCTTCATGGGAACTTTATTCAGGACATGACATGATGTCAGTACAGCCTCCCCCCACCATGCCTTGGATAAACCCGATGTATCTAACATGGCATTAGCCAAATTAGTTTGAGTACGATTTTTCTGTTCGGCAACCCCGTTTGACTGGGGTGAATAGAGAGGCGTCCTCTCTGAATAATACCATGTTCTGCACAGAATAGATCAAACTCACTAGAAAAGTACTCTCCACCATGATCAGACCGGACTCGTTTTATTTTCTTCTCAAGTTGGTTCTCAACTTCAGCCTTATAGATTTTAAAGTAGTGCACAGCCTCATCCTCAGTACTAGTGGTTGGGGTGCACCCTAGGTGCGCCTCCTGAGAGGAAGTTGGGGCGGTGCCAGATGGGGTGCGCCCCTTTCACTTTCCTACTTGTACTATGATCTGTTGTTCGGCCATGAGACATTTTCCCTTTTTATTAGTTTGAAGTCAGGATGCTCTCAACGGGGAAGAAGATTCAGTATAAGTAAAAATGCCCTTGTGATGTCCTTCTGCTTATTTTCCTCATGTATATGATTCTACCTTACACCACAAAACGAACAAAAGAACCTTCTTCCCTTGAGAACAGGCCTTGGCCTCGAACCTCGGTAGGACCACAAACGCAATTGACGTCGGGGCCAGGTGCACGGTCGAATCCACGCGGACGGCACGAGGTTCAGGACCGGGACGCAGCCATCGCCTGCCAACTCCAGCTGGACGCCATTCAGCAGCATCGTCCTACTCTGGTGGTCGCCGCCCTTGGCGTTTAGATGGTACTCATTCCTCTTCGTGCTCTCACTCAACGGCTTGCTTCCCAGCCATGACACCGCTCTTCTGAGGCCGCCGCTGCGCCTCTAGTGGCCGCTTATTTTTTTGAAGTTCAGGTTGAGGACTTGAGGTCGTTCTAGAGGGTCGCGTTGTACCCAGTGCTGCTGCTTAGGTTGAACAGGAGGAGTATGACACCTTTCTGCATTGTGGAATATGCAAAGCTTTGCTGAGAACAGCAGAAATGATTGATCAAGCTGATGTTTCAATGGTAGTTGAAGTAACTCTTCAGACACAAGTAACTTAGCAAGTTAAGAAGAACAGCCATATCACTTCAACATTGGTAACAAATATAAAGTATCTCAAGCAGTTCACTTTAAGAATGACACAACGTCGGATTCTTACGTGTCGCTTGCTGAAGTGAGCATAAGCACGCAGCTTGCGCGGTGCATTTATATCAACTGAGAGAACTCCATTGCCCATAAGCCGATGCCCTAGCAGAGCACTGAGAACAGAAGGAGGGATCAACACATATGAGCCACGTTCTAGAAAACATTGCAGCGACTGACTACAATTTTTTTTACAAATGTGAGTCTTGCCTGTAGTAATTAGGATAGGTAAGAATGTCTTCGTGTCAAGCAAACCGTAGTTGCCTCTGATGAGAGTCCGCCTGCAGAACACTTTTGTGTTGTACTTCGATGCCATTCCAAGTTGATCAAGGTACCTGTTTGTACCAAAATTATGCCACGATCTTTTGCGATTACTCTGTGTATGAGTGTATAAATAGTAGACTCATAAAAATATCGGTGAGGCACAATTTAATCTTAGAGCAATTCATTGAATAACTGAGTGGAGATATTATCCGTGTGGATCTTACTATTTGTGATGGAATTAAATGTCTAATGGTTGGGGTGCTTTACATGCATGTGGTAATAACCAAAATAAATAAGTACCGAGCCAGGGGTCGCCCTCTCACTTATCAGACGGAAGCAGACCCAATATGCCTGAAACAGTCCTTTTCATTGCATCAACAGTTTCAGGAGGGACATCTCTATGGACTATACTTAGATCCGAAGGTTTTACATCTTTTATCAAGTTCCAAAGTGAAGATTTCTGCAAACAGTACAAGTGCGCCATGATTATGAACAGTATCAATACACCGACTCGACAGGATTAAAAGATGCTAATCCTATTCTAGATAACTTTTTCGAGTGGAAACTCACAACAATCTATTCTTTCTCAGTGGAAGGTAAATAACTTCCTCATATCTGTCCGGAGACACCTCAGTCTACAGGTAAACTATCCTATGTTGCATTGTTGCTTATGATTTCAACTTCTATCTACACATTGCAAATTTATGTTGTGGAGCTTCACACAGAATTAGTATATTTCTTAATAATTAATTTGTATTTGCCAAACAAAGTCTTAAAAGAAACATCCAAACAACATGCCATCAGCAGCCTAGCACCAGAGTGTTGATATGAGTAGCATGCACTAATTACTAACCTCAACAGCCACCATGGATCGTAGTCTATTTCAAAGAATTGATAAGTCATCGGCAACCAATTCAAATGTCTTGTTGTTCCTGGGAGCAAGATAAAATTTTCTCATAAGGGAATAGTAATACACTGTACTTTGCATGATTATCACTCATGCATTAACTCAAAAGATAATTTGAGCATCAGCATCGCGCTCACCTCGGGGAACCCATGGAGACGCCTCCTCTGCGCGTGGAGCTCATCAGGTGACGCCACTGAAGAGGCCAACGCCTCAAATATTTCAGACCAACTTTCTTATATAGTATAGAAACTTTCATAGGAAAATACTTTAACCAAATAAATTTCGGGTCAGGAGGCATCCATATGTTAATAAAAAAACATTTATGTAGGTGCGGTCATCTCGATGATCCACATAATTCAACACAAACATAAAATCTATTCATGTAGGTTAGATGAAGAAACAAATGGAAAGGAAAGACAATCTGCACGGAGTCTCCGTCATGAATCTCATTGTCACCCAAAGATTGTTGTTTCTTTATTTTAGATCAGTTTGTTGTACATCCACTCCCCACAGCATACTTCATTTTTAAATTGGAGAGAACAGTACATTGCTCTTGGGCTACTGAATCTTAAGAAAACCTAGCAAGATATGTACCCATCCAATAGAATTTCCCAAGAAAGATAAGACCGATGTCTTATTGATTGGTCTATGCTGCACACTGAGATCGTTTTGAATGAATACCTAGAAGTTAGGCCTGACAACAAGACCAAAAAATTATCTCTTATTTATTACAGATCAGAAATGCATAATGTAGTTCCCTCTATTGAATTTTCCTCCCTTCAATGATGTTACTCTTTTCAATGCACATAATTAATATCACTTTGTAACCAACCACCAGTCCACCACTAGTATACTCAAAAACAGGTTTCAAGCTATGAAGACTGAATGGAACTCTTATTCGAAAAAGAAATGAAAAAACTCTTATTCAAAAAGAACTGAAAAAACTCTTATTCAAAAAAGAACTGAGAAACTACCTTACTTGGGTATTGCATGATGTAGTACTTCCGAACGAGATCCAAGCACAAAAACATTCCAAGTTTCTCTACAAAAAGAAATATAGTTCTGCTCTTCAGGTTAAGTTTCAAACCATGTCACTCAATAAATATAAATAATGAGCAGTTTAAATTCAAGATGTACTATAAATCTTGTTCTAAGGAAATTATTAGAGTCATGGCACATGAGTTCACTTTTGTTACGGCTGAATATTTAGTTCTTCTGAAAGGCACTTCAATGTCTAAAAAAAATCTAGAAAGAAATTCTCCACTGCACCGCTACTTGCACCAAAATGATTAAACCTAGTAAACTCCCTTCAGAAAATTCTGTTGGACTGTTAGCACTTCAATATTGAGTTCCCAATTTGGATTAGAAGAGACCTTTGATGTGCGTACAAACTATGCAGCCTTGGCCCTTCAAAAACAATGCTCCCATTCCACTGAACCTACGCTTGCTTGAGAAAATAAGGACGCCAACTCCGGCAACAAGTGCATCAATCTGGATCAATTTTTTCCAATGAAAAAGAGAAGAACATGAATGCATATGCAAAGAGGAGCGGTAAAAAGGTGCATGTCCACTCACTGTCCTCTCCAACCTTCATGGCATGGCCGTGTCGTCTCTCTGTCGTACGCCTTGGCGACCATCTTGATTGCGGCGTGGCAATCGCCGCACACTGGAGGTTCTTGAACACATGTATGGGCGCTCCGGCCGGCATGGCAAGCAGCCCGAACACCACGGTGAGCCTCCCAGAGTAAGCAACAAATTCAATTCATCTCACACACCATGAGCGATCAGTGGTTCTAGGCTGCTAATCAAACTGCTCTTGCCAAACTATAGCTACAAATGTAGATTTCAAAGGTTCTCTAGGATACAGCCAACATCAATATTACAGCAGGACAGTAAATAAAGTAAAGATATACTAACGAACTCAATGAATAAATAAATTGCTTTATAGAAAACGGTAAGGGCACTTGAATAAAAAAGGCTTCAATCTTACCTCAACATAATCAACCTGACCACCAGCTTCAGTCAGTGTTTGCACTATTTGATCCTTTATACGTTCACCAACACTGTTGCTATTATTCAACGCGGCAGTTCTAACATTTACCAGTGATCTACTAATCGATAATGCCTACAAAGAAAACAATTGCCAAAGATAGATAGTATCAAAATTGTTTGTTCCATGGCATGTATCAACTATTAGTCTTCTTTCTATTGAATACCCAAACCAATAATAGAAAGGCAATCATAAATGATAAGATATTGTGATAAAACAATTCTATCTTCTATAAATGCACCATTCAAAAGTCAGAATACAAGTGGGCGAAACAATTTGTTAATTTGTGTAGAAGACTAACCTTCTCCCTTCCTCAAGGGATAGACTAACATTATGAGATCTCATTGCAATACCATTGGCTTCTCGCACTATATCTGATTCTACTATATCTCTATGAAAAAATCAAGGTCACGAACCTGAAAAGAGCATGAGCATATTTCATTCGTGTGGGAGGAAACAAAATAAAGATTACACCATAGTTTGATAGTGAAAAGGTATTGTCCATGTGTTCACATTGGTACTGAACAACATATCAAATAAATTCAGTTCTAAAAGGAGAATAGAAGACTCTCTTTTGAAATACTAAGGAAAACGTTATTCAATAAACGTTGAGGTACCACTTGAAACCCAACAGAGTTTCTTTATCCCCATGGACACTGCGCCTTAAGGGCGCATATATTTGAAGCAGTGTTGGCCGCGGCCCTGAATAACAAACCCCAACCTAGATAGAGCAAGACTGCAAAACAAGGAGATTCAGGGTGAATTGATGGAGCTTACCAGGCAGTCCGCACGCCGCCTTGAGCAAGCAGCTGCGACGGCCCGCACTGGCCTGGGAGCACGGGCATTAATGGCGCGCCGCGCAGGCCATTAGCCATGCCATTATCTAGTGTCGGGGGATAGAGATGGCGCCGCTGATTGCCGGCCGGTCGCACACCTGTTTGCCACGTAACCTGCCACCGAATCACTCGATCAAACACAAGAGAGTGGTGGAGGGGAAGGGTGATCGAGTGGTGGCGCGTGCGTACCAAAGAACTCGATGATGATGGGGGCGAAGCCGTTGAGCGTGATGATGTCCTCGGATGCTGTCCTCGACGCCATCTCTCCTCGGCATCGCACTCACCTTGGGGAACCCGCAGAGATGCCTTTCCCGCGCGTGGAGCTAGTCCGGCGACGCCGCTGAAGAGGTCGTCGCCACGACCACCCGTGGCCGTCGGGCGCGGGAGGAACGTCCATGAGACAGAGCCACACGTGGGCGGGACGAGCCACCGTAGGCCGCCAGAGCCTCGCCGGTGACGAAGGGGACGCCGCGCCCGAAACCCTAGCCATGGCTGAGGGTCGACAGTGAGCGTGAGAGGCCGGATCTGGAGGGATGAGAGGAAGGATCAGAGCGAGGGGAGGTCGTCAGTCTGCCACCCTTTGTCGGGACTCGCCG